>NC_043970.1:6103558-6116058 GCF_902148855.1 Sphaeramia orbicularis | reverse complement strand
TGCAGTATAAAGAGCCGTTGCACACGCAGATAGATAACTCGTGTAGCCACAATAAATGCCTTTACTGAATAAACAAACCTGGGGTGCACAAGCCTCCTTCTACTGCAGCTACAGCTGCAACACACATGAAGCCTCAGTCACAAATGCCATTACGAATGGCTACGAACACTGTGCTAACGATTTATGGACCATTTCATACGACCTTCTGAAGGCGGCCGTATAAGAATGGTGTGTTCATGGAGTGTTCGTGGACTGTTCCTAAGGTCATAGCCAGGTGAGCGATCTTTTCCAAGATTTTCTACGGAGTACGAAACCCCCTTTCGCACAGCGCACTAACGAATGCCTTATGAACTACGTAAGAACAATGCACGACGTTCGAGGATCAGGAGGTCTTTTCCAGGACTCACATGTTCCTGCGGTGGCAGCAAATAGATCTCAAGAACAGATTACGGTGTTATTAGGGCTCCCATACGACATTCACACGAAATGAATGCACAGACAGGCGGATGTAAGGTGCAGTGCAGTAGTAGTGTGACATTTGTGGCATTCTTAGAGGGGTTGAATACAAACTGTCAAGACGGAGTGAATGACTGGTCTCAAACGCACGGTGCAGAACATATAAAGGATAACGTCTTTTATTAACAGAAAAATAAAATTGAAACAAATCTGCAGAGATAATGCACAGTCCACTGTAATGGTGCTAGTACAAACACAGAATCCAAATGCAGAACTCAAACGCCAAAAATATAGTTCAAAAGGTTTATTTATCACACACAGGTGAAAAATAATGATCAGTGACAGAATCTTGAAGATAATGGTTGGTGATATCCTCCTCTGATTCGTCCTCCGGATCGAGGGCGACAGCCCGTCTCCCCGAGCGGTGTTTGGGGTGTTTTTCCCGACTAAGGAAAAGCAAAGGGAGGTCAGGGACGGAAACAGGTCATACACAGGTAGGCAAAAACTCGGGCAACAGGACATAGGGACAAGGCAAAAACTCCCGTACCGGTAGTCAGGGCGAGAGGGTCAAAACCAGGTATCAGAAGAGGCAGACAAAACCGACAGGGAGCAGGCAGAAGACAAGAAAACCGAGGAATCCAAAACAGGTCAAAAACAGGCAGGCAAACGAACAAACGAGGTCAAAACGCTGGTAAGAACTACTGGAGTTACAAACTGGCGTCTGACAGGGGGAAGAGACAGGGTTTAAATACACAAAAGGGAGGGAAGACAACTAGACACAGGTGGAGCAAATCAGGGCGGAGACAGGTAATCAGGTGAGAGGTGAGAATGATCAGGGAACAGGAAGTAAAGACGACAGACAAGACACATGAGGGGAAACTTAACAAAATAAAACAGGAAGTGACAAACAAAACATAAAAGACAGACAAAACCAGACTAACGTCTGGCTGCAGGTGTGACATCCACAGGGACGAGGATCAGCATGATGGATGTGCGTGTTTGGATGGTTAGTGTTTTTAACGGTCACTTCTCTCTATTATTCTTGTGTATCTGTGTTTTATTCTTATACCTTCTACTTCAAACGTCTTCATCTAATGTCTTATTATGACTCCTAATTTCTAACAGTAAAGGTCCGTTTTCACATAGTAATGTGTGATTTCAGCACCATGGACAGCGCACAGAAAACGCACATTCAAAAAAGGCTTAATGTAAAAATAGGTTAACGTAGTTTAATGTCCAAAAAGAGCATCAATGATCACCAAAGTATGTGTGGACCAGTGGCGATTTCTCATAGACTGCAAGGGAAGCCCGGCTTCCCCTAAAATTACGAAAATTAAATGGTTAAATATGTTCGGTTGTGTTGACATTTTATTGACTACAAATGTGTTAGAACACGTTCATCTCAAAGATGAGTTCGTTCAGAATCAGCTTTATCACAAACCAGCGGATGCAATGTTGTTCACTTCTCATACATTCCCGTTGCGCTGTTTTCTCATACAATCTCTGCTCAGTGCATTTGTCCGTAGACTGCGGGCGTCTCTGGGCTTCAATGGGACTGAATGGAACAGTTTTTTTCATTGCGTCAAAACTGGACGGTAATTGGATAAATGCCACGATGTTGTCCCGCCCCCAGACGCCGGGCGTCTCTGGGGGTCAATGGAGCTGTGGGCGGAGCTCGGCCGGGCTGGATGCCAGAATCCCACGTGCTGATTGGAGGATCAGTCGAAAGGCTGAATCCTGTTTGACTGACAGCTAGTTTCAGATCTCCTCCTTCACTGACACAGTTCAGTTTAACACCGTCGCACATTCTGCTGTGAAATCAAGAGAGAAACCACTACGAAATTACTTGTTCATTTCTTGCACTGTAAATAAAACACACTCATTGGACTTCCTTGTTTCAATTTAACATAATTTCAGCGTTTTCTTGTTTCAGTTACATAATTTAATCATTTCTTGTTCGAGTTTAATATAGTTTTGTAGATAGTTAAATCAATCAAACTTTCGGCTAGGTCGGAGTGAAAGGAGCTTCTCTAGTTTAAAAAGGCTGAAGTCTTACACCCGCCCGCTGTCGGTTCCATTCTGAGGTCGTTCACGACAACAGGTCCCGCTCGCAATCGCAAGGTCGCGTCCACATCCAGGCCCAAGCGGCGCACAGCCGAGGCAAATTTCTGGGACCACTAGATGGCGCTATGAATTGGATTCAATATCGCTGTGTCATTTTGTTCGAGGCAAGAACAACATCAACCAGGTCTGGTTTGGTGCTGATTGGACCAAAACTGACCGAGTTACCGTGCAGGACCACTAGATGGCAGTATGAGCCTAATTCAGTATCATTTCATTCAGTCAGTATTTACACCTTGCCCCCTCCCCCGTTCTTAAATTCTACCTATATCCCTGCACCAGTGTAATTTGACATTTGCCAAGGGCCTTACCCACCAACACAATGGCTATATCACAGGGCTAACATCATGATTTAACCATACCGGGAGAGCCATACTATTGTGTAAAGTTTTCTCCATCAATCAATCAATAATATCTATGCAAAATACATTTTAATATAATGTTTATGTGTATGTGTATTTGTATGTTGTATATATTGTAAAAAAAAAAAAAAAAAAAAAGTGTAAGATATCGATAATTGAATTTTAAAAAATTATTTCATATTTAATTTTTATTATTAAATATTATTTATTTAATTTGATATTTACTTTTGTTGTCCATCTGTGACGTTGCCATTTGCTGCCATTTGCCAGTTGATGTTTGTCAAAACTCTTGCTTATTAGGTATGATAAAACATTTTTTTCCTCTAACCAATTATTAGGTTGTAAAATAGAGGGTATAAAAGTATACACTGAATACATTTTAGGATGATAATGTCGTAGAAACTTTACTTTTGAGAACTTTGTTATTCTTGCAAAAAATAGACAAATTTTTTGTCCATCCGTGACACAGTAGTTTTTGATATTTTTCATTTAGAAATATTTGAAACTAAATTTGGCCCTTTGAGTATGTTTAAGATGGCATTTAGACCTTTCCAATTATGTGTAATATTTGTCTTAAACTTGTCTGGTTCAAAAGATATGAATCAAAAAGTAGTGGGCTGTCCATCTGTGACGCCCTTGACCTCACCCAGTAGTAGTTTTTTCCCTTAGTTTTTATGATTAGAATTTCTGTGAGCCTAAATACAACATTTTCAATCTGACACACACACACACACACGTATATATATATATATATATATATATATATATATATATATATATATATATATATATTTTTTTTTTTTTTTTTTTTATGTTGTCACACACAGTTTCAAAAGATCAAATGCGTGTAGATTTTTTCACTTAATCTACCCTTTACATACTGAACCACACTGGGAACATGAAGAATAATCAACATTAGCCTCTTAACAATTCTTACCAAATGCACTAATGCCCTGTTGCTACAGTCATTCAAGTCAAAATAGTTTCATGTTGCTTTCATGTTGAACTAGCTCACCTTGTCTGCATCAGTGCAGGATGAGGGGTTTGCTGTAGGATCACTTTCTCTGACAGTTTCTGGAATGTGTTTCACAAATTACGTTTTAGCAGGCAGGTAGGATGGATGATAGCCATTGTGAAGACAAATATCATGACATCTGGGAACTATCCTCTATGCTATAGATTATTATTTAACATGTAGCCAGCATAACAGCTTAGTAGGCTATCCATTTAATATTTGCTTGCCTCAAACCAGTAGTCTGCTGTTGCGATCTTAGCTTACCGTTACTTTATTTATCCTTTACCTTAACCCTTTCATGCAGGAATTATGAGAACCTTCATCAAGATTTTTTTCCTGAGTGTTTTTATACCTCTTTAGGCATGAAAAAAAAATGTGATTTTTATTATTTATTTATTTTATTATTATTATTATTTTTTTATGAACCTATTTTTCATGGAGTTACAAAAATGTCCACTCAGCTGAACACCATGCGTTTAATTGTTGAAGCTCAGAAACATGAATTTACTGACATACTGTGTGAAAACCATGAAATAAAAACATTTTTAACCTCCTGAGACCCAGCAATGCATTTTTGTCCTCTGTAGGGGACAAAAGTTTACAGTTTTACTTGCTGTCTGTCATATCAGTACCTGGACTCTTTTATGTTTGTCTGTCTTGTGTGTCATTTCCTGTTTTATTTTGTTAAATCCTCCTCTTGTGTCATGTCTGGTGTCTTTGCTTCCTCTCCCTGATTGTTTCACCTGTGTTGATTACCTGTGTCCGCCCTGATTTGTTCCACCTGTGTCTCATTGTCTTCCCTCCCTTCTGTGTATTTAAGCTCTGTGTTTTCCCCTGTCCTGTGCCAGTTCGTATTCCTTCCTTGTGTTTACTTACCAGCGATTCTCTGAACCTGTTCGTCTGCTCGTTCCTGACCTGGTTTGTTCCTCGACTTCTGAGCCTGCCTGACCCCCCGCCAGTACTTCAGCCTGATCTGCCACTCTGGTGTTCGACCTTTTTTGCCCGGATTCATGGTTTGTGTTTTTGCCTTTTCCCTTATGTACCGTTGCCTGATTGCTAGACTCCCTGTGTATGACCTGGTCTGTCCCCTGACGCTCCTCTGCTTTCTCCTAGTCGGGTTCCCCTCGTGTGCTCCCGACCCGGGCAGTGAGCTTCCTCTTTTGGATTCGGACGCCGAGACGAATCCACGCAAACAATCCCTCGAGGATTCACTCAAGACCCCTTTGTGTGAACTGTTTATCCTGTCTGTGTTTAATAAACGCCACTTAATTGTATTTTTGTCTGTGGGTTGTGCATTTGGGTCCAGACCTCGTACTACTGGTTCTAACACTGTCCATTGCAAAGAACATTCCATTAAAAAAATAAATAAAAATAATTACAAAAAAAAGTATCTGAAAAACAAAGACACACAAACTGTTGCATAATGCAGTTTCCTATCAAGACAAATGTTTAATGGAAAAAAGCTAAATTTTTCGTTTTCCTGGGTCTCAGGAGGTTAATTCTGCTAATCATTTTTTTTTTTTTTTTTTTTTTTTTTTTTTAACATTTTAGCGTACTATAATACTAGTTATTACTCACTCAGATAATATGCGTCAGGATCTGTGCCTGTGTGACTCTTAGCTCCCCCCTTTTGGTCATGGATCTGTGCCTGTGTGACCCTCAGCTCCTCTGTCTCCTAATCATCATCATCATCATCATCAGACTCACCTGCTGGCGCTGCGTGGCTGCAGCCAATTACCTCCAGTCTATTTAAGGCTTTGGTTTGCAGCCATGCAGCGCTGGTCCTTTTCTCCTCATTCCTTTCCATAGCCCGGACATTTTCCATATTCATCTACGGACTCAGGTTCAGGTTTTGTATGTTGTTTTTTTTCTATGGACTCTGCCTTAGTTTTGGTGTTAGGTTTTTTCGTTGTGTTTTCATTTTTGTTAAATAAACTTATTTTTTCCCTTCAGTTCCGTGCATTTGAGTCCTCTCTTTTCCCCCGTTGTGACAATATGCAAAAGAAAAAAAAAAAACAACTTTAAAAACTCTGTTAATTACAGTCTAATAACAATTAGTAATTGATTTAGATAAAAGATCAGGAAAATTACAGGAACGTCAGTGTATGGGATGATGCATAAGCATCCACTGTGTTGGTTGATATGGAACTAAAACAATAAAACCCATGAATATACCAAAGAAAATCTATAGAATAACTGTCCACTGTAGTGACCACTATGCATGAAAGGGTTAATAACAAAAGCCTCATTTGAAAGTGTTGCTCTTGCTTTGGATTGCCTCTGTTTATATTAGCAACGATAACGGAGGAGTTAACGGCACTTAATAATGCCATTTCATCTTGTGTGTTTAAAAGTTTGTGTTCACCTTTCTTTGAAAAGAAGTTGGTCAGAACTTGACTTCCTTCATTTTGCCTACTCTCCCTTTCTTTTCTTTCCTTTCTTTTCTGAAATCCTGACTTATTTTTTCAAAACTGTGACATCATGATAAGATTTCTTCTATCATAGAGATGCAACGAGTCACCGTAGCCTAACAAGCAAAGTGCGTTTCTCAAACTCTGTGTGAAGTGAACCATTTTGTGCTTTTCTCAATGGATGTTCACAGAGTAGTGACAGCAGTCTGTACTTTTATGGAATACAATATTATACCAATTTATAAAATCTAATGCGTGAAGCTTGTATATAAGTCGGTATTTATCATATAATTTAGTTGAAATACAGGGAAAAAAAAAAACTTTAACAAAAAAATCTTAACTTCCCATGGGCCCCCCTCTCCCTTGGGCCCCCCTCAGCTGTGTAGGTTAACAGCCCTGATCAATGGCTGTGCCAATGACCCTTAATAGACCTGTCGTTGCCACAGTGACGTTCAGGTTGTTAGGGGAAAGTGGGCTCAGAAGGCAGAGAGACGGGCAGAAAGAGCTCTGGAATAGGTCTGAAACATCTGCTCATTACGGAAAAACCGTAAAAGATAGATGAAAACTAAAATGATCATGACTGGCACGAAGAGCTCTGGAACACAAAGATGTGTTTTTCTTCCTTGTACTGTGAGAAATGTCAGAGTTACAGCAGTGTAAAAAACAGTCAGCTTATCAGGAAAACAATCTGTTTGTATTGATTTGAATTCGGGCAAAGGAGGGGAAAGCCTCCATTCTACTGCCTGCCATTTCACTTTAGAAAGAGCTAGGTCTTCAAACTTAGGTTCATATGAAGCCCAGGAACTGTGACTACATTTTTGGAAAGAATCATTTGCCTCCTATGTATCGTTTGGCTGGGAGGACGAGTTATCCACAAAATTTTGAGGTGATTTTCAGCTGTTTTCACACTCTTATGAGATTGGTATGCCAGGAATGTGTGCTCTGTTTTGGTGTTTTCTGACAAATCTGACACTTTGCTAAGACCCATCTATCAAAAACCATAAGCCTCATCCTCAAACAAGGTACATTTCTGTGGAGAGGACAAAAATGCCTGCGTTTTATAGTTTAAATGAAGTCTGTAGGTCAAAGTATGGTGAAGCAGTAGCAGTCAGAAATTAAAGCTGCAAGCGACATCTAAAGGCCCTCATCACGGGCACGTCCAGTAGAAGTATGCCCATCGTTCAGCAGGTGGTGCTCTAGCACCAAATTTCAGTGTCTTCTGATGAATGGGTGTAGGCCTGGGAGATTGACAACTGATTCAAATTTGAGGGAAATCATTGCTCGTATGTCTGAACTAAGGACATTTTTGTATAAGTCAATCTGTAGGTGGCGCTATGTAGCTAAAATTAAATTTCTTCCACTGAATGGATGTAGGCCTGCAATATGTACCACTGAGTCAAATTTGAGCCAAATCGGTGTTCATATGTCCGAGGTGATGCAATTTTCATGAAGGTGAATTTGTAGGGGGCGCTAGTGAGCGAAATGGCAATTTCTTTTGATGAATGGGTGTAGGCCTGGGAGATTGACAACTGATTCAAATTTGAGTCCAATTGGTGTTCGTATGTCTGAAGTGAAGTAATTTCGTAAAGGTAAAATTGTAGGGGGCGCTATAGCTTCAAATTTCAAATTTTTCTGATAAATGGGTGTAGGCCTGAGAGATAGACGTCAGAGTGAAATTTGAGCCAAATTGGTGTTCGTATGTCTGAACTGAAGCAATTTTAATAAAAAATTTTTTTTAAAAACTTGTAGGGGGCACTGTAGTGCGAAATTTCAGTTTCTTTTGACAAGTAGGTGTAGGCCTGGGAGAAAGATGTCTGATTCAAATTTGAGACAAATCGGTGTTCGTATCTCCGAACTGATGTCATTTTTGTAAATGTACATTTGTAGGGGGCGCTATAGTGCGAAATTTCAATTTCTTTTAATAAATGGGTGTAGGCCTGGGAGATAGACGTCTGAGTGTAATTTGAGCCAAATCGGTGTTTGTATGTCTGAGCTGAAGCAATTTTTGTAATGGTAAATTCGCGAAGAAACTTTACAAAGTTTGCGACGTTGTCACACAAAAATGGTGACACGAATCCAAAAAATTCGGCTAACTTTTGATTCCCCACTTCTATAGATACTGTACACCGATTTTGAGCTCATTTGGCCAAACAGCCAAGGAGGAGATAGTTAAAATTCGATGTCAGCGAAAACGCTGACTCAGCATTTTGGAAATTTCAATCCAATATGGCCGACTTCCGGTTGGTTTAGGGGAGCGGCCACAATAATATTTTTTCTTTGTCTCCTCATGATGAATCTGTGTACCGATTTTCGTGGCTCTATGGCAAACTTTATGTTGGAAGTGCTCTCATTGACGTAATGCATTTCCACTTTTCAAGGGGGCGCTGCAGCCACATTTCTTTACCGACATCTATGAAACCTATATGTAAATTCAATTTTGCACATTTCTGAATTTTGGGCAAAATTTGGTGAGTTTTCGTAAATGTTCAGGGGGTCAAAATTGAGCTCAAAGCGCAGGAGAAAGAAACATAAGACAAAAAAAAAAAAAATTAAAGCCGCAAGCGGCATCTAAAGGCCCTCGCCACAGGCACGTCCAGTAGAAGTATGTCCATCGTTCAGCAGGTGGCGCTCTAGCACCAAATTTCAATGTCTTCTGATGAATGGGTGTAGGCCTGGGAGATTGACAACTGATTCAAATTTGAGGCAGATCTTTGGTTTTATGTCCAAACTAAAGAAATTTTAGTATGAGTAAATCTGTAGGGGGAGCTATGCAGCTAAAATTGAATTTCTTCCTTTGAATGGGTGTAGACCTGCGAGATTTACCACTGAGTCAAATTTGAGCCAAATCGGTGTTTGTATGTTTGAATAAATGCAGTTTTTTTGAAGGTAAATTTGTAGGGGGCGCTATTTAGCGAAATGTCATTTTCTTTTGATAAATGGATGTACGCCTGGGAGATGGACAACTGATTCAAATTTGAGCCAAATTGGTGTTTGTATGTCTAACATGAAGTAATTTTCATAAAGGTAAAATTGTAGGGGGCGCTATGGCACCGAATTTCAAATTTTTCTGATAAATGGGTGTAGGCCTGAGAGATAGACGTCTGAGTCAAATTTGAGCCAAATCGGTGTTCATATGTCCGAACTGAAGCAATTTTAATGAAAAAATATTAAAAATTTTTGTAGGGGGCACTGTAGTGCAAAATTTCAGTTTCTTTTGACAAATAGGTGTAGGCCTGGGAGAAAGATTTCTGAGAGAAATTTAAGCCAAATCGGTGTTCGTATGTCCGAACTGATGTAATTTTTGTAAATGTACATTTGTAGGGGGCGCTATAGTGCGAAATTTCAATTTCTTTTAATAAATGGGTGTAGGCCTGGGAGATAGACGCCTGAGTCAAATTTCAGCCAAATCGGTGTTTGTATGTCTGAGCTGAAGCAATTTTTGTGATGGCAAATTTTGTGTGATGAAGATCGTTAGCTTCGCTGTGTCGTCAGTCAAGGGAATTTGCCAAAATCCCCTGTTGTTGTCCAGCTTGCTAAATATGTGGGTGCCAGCATCCCCAGTGTCTCCTCCACTGAGGGCAGTGTGTACTACACACAGACTCATTTAGGTGATTGAGATCCACACATATTCGTACTGCATCCGTCTTTGGTTTGGGCACCACCACGATGCCAGTCTGTCGGCTCCTTGATTCTGCTGATCACCCCGAGGTCCTCCATATTCCTGTGTTGTTCTCTCCCTGAATGGAATGCCTGAGACTCCCAGTTTTAGTTTGATTGCATATGGCTGTCGCCTGTCTCCCAGACCACTTCGTATCTTTGGGCAGCTTGTCTTCAGTGTCTTCAAGGTGATGCTGTACAACTAGCTCCATCTTAAGCGCAGCAGGTCTCCCCAGCAGTGCAGTGTGCATGTGTGCATCCATGGGTCACCCTCCACCATGACGCTGCCTAGGAACAAGGTGCCGTCCTCTTTATCCTCTTCAACCGTGTGCACAGTTTTGGATGATTTGCACATGCATTGGTAGTGTCCCTTCTTACAACAGGACCGGCAGGTGACACTGTTGGCAGGACATTCACGTGGTGAGTGAGAGAGTGAGCTATGGCATTTACAGCACTGGAGACTTTTTCCCTTTTCATTTTGGGCATTCTGCGGCTTGGCTGAGTTGCACTTTGTTATGTTGGAGTTTATTTGTTGCATTCCTCTTGCTTATGCCCTGGTACACTCTGTCTAGAGCTCTAGCAGCATCACTTGCCGCTGTGCTGTGATGCCACCTCACAGAGAAGATTGCTGCTGTTTCACTTCCTCCATCTGCTTTATCAAGGGTTAAATCTGCACCCAGCTGCATGTGTTCCAACAGTCACTGGCCCGCCAGCATGACGACTGATCTGTCACAAATTTGTCTGTCATGTTGCTCTCCATAGTTGCAATTAGTGTTGCAGTACTCAAGATCGGTTTTGGTCTCGAGACCGCTTTGTTTAGTGTCTTGGTCTCATCTCGGGTGTATTTTTACTTGGACTCAGACTCTGAATTTTAAGACGAGACAGATTGAGACCACTGCTGTCAAGTTATTTGCTCACACCACTGATTAGAGTGGAAAGGGATCTATAGATGAGTTTCAGTGTTTACTAACAGCAGTGATGAGCGCGCAACTCGGAGGCAAAAACACAGGTATCAGCTACCAGCTGGCTCACATCAGCCGCGTATACCTCCAGGCTCTCCCCCGGAACTCGTGAACGAGCCGACATGTTAGCTCTAAAACGGTCTATTAACAGTCTCTGTCCAAAAGCCGATCCCATCTTCTCTTTCACTGCCGCATAATTTGACTTGACCGCATCGGGAAGGCTGTCCCATAGTAGAAAAGCAGACTTGCAAAGACGGGTGGGGAGTATTCTCACCAGCTCCCCGCTGAACTCACTGGTGTCGCCTGCTGTAGCTCCGACTGCCACTTCCAGCTGCCTCACCCAGCTGAGGAAACTGTGGCTGCCATTGCCGGCAAAGGGAGCAGGTAGATCCACAATCACTCTCTCTCTATAGGGTGATAGGCCAGGGGAAGCCCTCCTGGTAGGTTTAAAGGGGTCTTCATCACCCTACCACATGATGACAATTCTTTTTTTCCATGCCGCTAAGCGTAATAGGCATGCAGGCTAACTATACTGAGAAGCTACGCTAACCACAGTAGTAACTATAATCAGCGGTCAGCAGAACAGAACCACCGCTGCCACCAATGGAACCAAGCGGTCTTTATGCCTAACTTATACTTGGTGAAAGCTAAGTAATAAACGGCGCACAGGAGTTTAGCGGGTCCATCGTTTAACACGCTATGAACTCGACATGACTTCTGCCTCCAAGACTTAATGTGTGCATACGTCACATGAAACTCGTCTATTTCAAAGCAACCAGTTATTGGTTGATATGTTTCCCACAGTTCCCCAGCAACGGGTGCATACAGACACTCCACACAAGTGACAACACTCCCCCACCCCCTCCCTAACACATGCGGTGAGAGTGAAGGAAGATCAGGAGAAGGTGTTTACATGTCTGGCAGCGGTGATGTCTCCAAACTCGTTAGCAATAAAGTTTGGTTTCCAAAACCACAAAGAATACATCTGTAAAATGACATGCAAAACCAAACTGAACCAAACACTGTGACAAAAAACAAGGCATACATATTCATGGGTTTGTTTTGGATGGTGAAGATGTTTGAGTGTTTTGTCATTGCTAATTATTCAGGCTTGGTATGTTACCATCATTTTAATGCTGTAATTCTGTGAATGAAACAACTGCTGTTTGGTTGATGGATTCTGGATTTTTGACACAGAAAAATAAAAACTGAGAATTGAGATTTCCTGCATTATAGTGTTTTGGAAAAGTGCAGATACTGTTACTGTAAATCAGTCTTAAAATGTAGAATTCTTCCTTTGTTCACTCTTCTAATAATTTTTCATTGTATATACAGTCTTGGTCTTGTCTCCATCTCGACCTGCCTTGGTCTTGGTCTTGACTTGGTCTCGATCCTTAAAAGTCTTGGTTTTGTCTTGGTCTCGAAACCCTCTGGTCTAGGAAATGTCTTGGTCTCGGGTGGTGCGGTCTTGACTACAACACTAGCTGCAGTGCTCTGCTAACACATATAGCACAGT
>NC_043970.1:5888558-6098558 GCF_902148855.1 Sphaeramia orbicularis | reverse complement strand
GTTTAGAATCCAAAATAGGTGCAGAAACTGTGCTGGGAAGAACAGGGTGAGGACTCATCTAGGGCACCAAGTGGCAAGGGGAGAGGCAGCATGTAGGCTATGTTTGAAAATGACTTTATTGGCCAGTTCGCACACATAAAGGGTTCATCTTCACCGTTGAGGTCAGGATGCACTCATGCAGTGTTGGAGAACATGTGTTGGTGACAGGTCAGGGTCACATAAAGCCACTTGTCACATTCAGGCTTCCATGAAAAAGCTGCCGTCTAAGATGACTGGCATCGCAGCTTGGTATACTAAACACTGACATTCTCCAAGCATCACTACATGGCAAAATGAGCATTATTTACTTTTTATCACATCGATTTTGTCTTTTCCTTTATCTCTAGGATGTATTCACTCCTAAAAAGAGATTATTGAAGCCACATACTATAGAATTCAACTAAACTATAGATTGCAATGAAATTATTACTACATAATGTGCAAAAAAGGCAACACAATGAAAATTTCATATCAGTCAGTATTTGTAATTATCAATAAAAATTTCAGAACTCTATTTTAGAGCTGCAGCTATTGATTATTTTTTGTAATTGATTAATTTATCGGTTCTTTTCTTTGATTCAACTGAACAATTAAATGAATAGGCAAAAAAAAGTGAAACAGACATGTCTGAAAATCACAAACAACTTTTCCTTTATTCCAGAACCAGCTGAAGCAACAACCACAAAAATATAAAAGGATATATAAAAATATCAGTATAGAAATAACGATAACAACAGCATAAACGTATATATAAAAATATCTATAGATATAAGCAACAGCAAGCAAGTCAAATGACATTTACAAGCAATATATGCACTGCAGTCTTCAACACATTTGTATCCAACTGACTAACTTACTAACAATTTAAGATGGAACTAACTTACAACTTTTTATTGACCCTGGCATCATGTGCGTCACAATAAGTGCCCGTGTGAAACACAACAATTGAGCCAGTGTTTAGCAGCAGAGATATTAAGGAAACAAAGCTTTGATTCAGTAAAATTGTAATCAAATATATTTTTAAATTGATTTCAGTTTATTAATTGATGAATTGTTTCAACTCTACTACATTTCAAGTAGATTTTTGGTGTTGAGTGAAACTTGAAGAAACTGGACACCTATTTGTCGTTTTGTATTATTCTTTAGTCTCAGCTTGCACTTGGCAAATGGTGGAACATTTCATAACTCTAGAGGTAGAGTATTCAAAACTTACAATTTGTGTGTACATTTTTTTCTTTTGTTGAAAACTCGGAGTTAATCAATAAAATTTTATTTATATAACGCCAAATCATAGCAAATGTTATCTCATGACACTTTACATATCAAGTTGTTTGAAACCAGACTCTAAGCCAAATCAGGAGACTCAAGCCCTGGTCTCACAGGTGAAACCCCACAAGGGATCCTAGAGCTGGTGATATGAGCAGAAACTAGCATTGCTGTGTTTTAGTTCCTTATCACCCAAGACTTTCACATATTAATGTCTGTTTTTTGTTCACATGAGATGTACTAAGCTGTTTATGATCATGTGCAAAAGTATAGTTGAGTCATCTGAGCAAGACAATCAAGCTATGCTGTTAACACACCTTTTGTTTAATGTAAACTAAAATATCTCAACAACTATCAGATGGAAGATTATATGGTAATGCAGCCATAATATTGACGTGAGGTTGAATGATGACTTTGGCTACCTCCTGATCCTTCTGACTAACACTATAATCAAGTTAAAAATTTTAATTAATAAAAAGCTTAAATACATGCAAAACCATTTGCACAGCCATGTAGCTCAATTGCAGTGTGTATTTGATATTGGATGTGGGATAGTGAGCAGCTTAGCATGCTGAAAATATCACATACCTCAAAGCTCTACTCTATTGCAGTTGCTTGGAATAACTTGGATTAGCATTTGCACAAATTACCCACATTAGAGCAATTAATGCTGTGTTCAATTCAACATGTTGTTAGTGTTTCTGACCAGATTTAGCAGAAGCTGAAGTTGCCAGTCATTTAAAGTCCATCCAATCTGCCTTACCAAAATAGTTCTAACTGCCTGAGCTTGGTTTGTCAATATTTCTCTTTCCATTGCTTTGGCAGAGGTAGTAGGATATACAGTTGGCCTTCTAGATTATGGAGCATTCTAATTTAGGAGAATTCACTTGTGATAGTAGACACTGGTAGTTTGTTTTGCATTTTTATTGGCAGAATTCAGCTTCAGTAATGGCCAATGGATAATATCAGAATGGTAAATGAATGGCAATAAAGAAATTAAATTTATATCAAGTAACCACAATCATTGCAAATAATTGCAGTATGGTGATTATGTAATATTTATGACAGGGTAACTTAGCAGAGGTGGAAAAGGTGCATTAACAAAAGGTAAATGTGAATTAGTTATGCAGATTTACTGATTTGACAAATGATTATGTGTTCCTGTGTGGACCAATGAGGACAATACAAACAATACCCTGCGGCCAGTGTGGCCGAGTATAGTATGTTGGTAGTATGGTAGTATGTTATGAGGACTTTATTGAACTGGAACATTTTAAAACTGTAATTGTGATTAAACTATGAATTATGTTTTCAGAAAGTCACAATTTGAGAAAGATTTGAGTGGAAAGATGCCTACTGAATACTTGCCTATAAGAGCATGCAAAGTGCACATTGTGTGGGGTCCCTTTAGGCCACTGGGGATGTAATACAGTCAAACCTGCATACCTCTCCCATCCTAGAAGAACTCCAGTCATGTCAGATCACATATCGGTTCTCATTTAGTGCTGATACCTGAGCTACTGGATCATTTATGCACCCATTTATCTGCTGCCAGATAGACATGTTCTGTAAGCTTGGGTCTATAGTCCACAGTTGAAAGGAAATATTCTTTACCACTTTATACATCAGTTGTCATAGTAACAACCCAGGCGTCCTTGCACAGAACAGTAATGAGTGTGGTAGTCACTCTAAACACAGTCAGGGTGGATGTCTCTCCCCTTCTGTCAGTCAGGGTTCTTCTGTTGTCAGTCAGTCATTTTCTGAACCACTTTATCCTCGAGAGGGTCACGTGAGTGCTGGAGCCTGTTCTTATGCAGTGCACATCATATTTAATGTCTTAGAAAATTTCCTTATCAGTACATTTCGATATTACAGCTCCCAGCTCCAAAAGGATGGGATGCTGTATAAGATGTAAATTAAACTTTTGTTTTTATGTATGTATAATGTGTGTGTGTGTGTGTTTCAATACTGTACATTTATTTCCTGCATATTTCTTGGCAGACATAAAGACACACACACATTACAAGCCTGCAAAGACAAAAAACCTAAAGGCTGCCTAAGACTTTTGTACAGTACTGTATATATAATCAACTACATTTTAGAAGGTGACTGTGACCTCATGAAACAAACCTCATGAAAAAAATGTTCTAAGCATTATGTTATATGTTAATGGTGACCTTCAAGAAAGGTGGGGTTAAGGCAGTAATTTAAGTTTAACCCATAAAGACCCAAACATCCACTGGAGACCAAAAGCACCTACTGACTTAAAATGTTTAATACCTGTTGATCCACTAATCCAATCAATACATGTAAATAACTGGTGTAAAAGGCAGTTTGTCATCTTTAAATGGTCATCAGATATGACCCATTTGGACATTCAGAGGCTCCGTAGTGATCAAGAAAACACCATCGTCTGCAACATTGATTCACCAGTTAAACCCATGGAGTTTGATAAATGACAGTGGATGGAGACACTTGTTTTTATGTTCAGTTAATGATATTTTTTGTTGAAAGTCACTTTTTACATTTTTTTTTCTAATTTGATCTAATAACCTTTGAATTTACTCAGAGCTTTATGACCATCTACATGATCAGTAAGTTACATAGAGGAAAATACCAGGTTTACACTGAAAAATGCAAAATGCAGAGGATAATATTATAATACATGGTGATAAATCACTTGAGAATGACAAAAAATTATTTGGAAGTAGTGACAAAAATAGTTTTGGATCTTCATGGCACATATGTTTTTAGGGTACAGCAAATAAATTTTAATTAAAAAAAAAAAATGCTAAAATTGCTCAATTTGACATTTCATGATGGATCTATGTTTACATGTGATTCTTAATATTTGTACAAGTACAGTGTCGTTATTACCTCCGCCAAGGAGGTTATGTTTTTGTCAGCGTTTGTTTGTCTGTCTGTGTGCAAGATAACTCAAAAGTTATGGACAGATTTGAATGAAAATTTCAGGAAATGTTGATACTGGCACAAGGAACAAATTATTAAATATTGGTGGTGATCGGAGGTGGGGCGTGGGGGGGGCCACAGGGGCCCACTGATATGCCTTGGCGGAGGTCTGTGCTGTCTTTTCTAGAAAAGCACTTGTAGAGCGCAGATCTCCGCCAAGACCCCCATGTGGGCCCCCGTGGCCACCCCCACCCCCACCCCCGATCACCACCAAAATTTAATCATTTGTTCCTTGTGCCAGTATCAACATTTCCTGAAAATTTTCATCCAAATCCGGGGCACTGCTCTGCCGTGGCAGAGGTCTGCGTTCTCTGAGTGCTTCTAGTTTTTGCTATTACAATTTTTGCCTGTTGAAAGTCATAAAAATGACCATTGTTGAAGGATTGATCTATTTTTGTGTTATGGCCTCTGATGCGACAAAGAATGTTTTCTGAAATGTGTTGCCTGCTAATGGAAAAAAAAAAAAGAAAGCAAAAGAAAGTGCTTTTGGTAAAGACACTGGTGTCGTTGCATGAAGCAGTCCAGTTGGGAGACACAGTTCGTGTAGCAGACTGGAGCTGTGTGTGTTTGTGTGTATTTGTGTTCGTTTGTGGGGTGGCGAGCATCCTCCAAGGCTGTCTGCTGTAGCTGTGCTGTGAGTGTAATGATAGTCGGAGGCAGCAGCTCTGGTGATTCATCCCAACGTGTCATTAGTTTGTCTCTGGGTTGAACAGCTAATAATAGACTTCTGCAAGAAGAGAGATCCCCTCTGTGAGTGAGTGTTTGTTAATAGGGGTGGGTGAAGCTCTTGGTGTGCTAGAATCACATTGGGGGTGTGGACAGAGCTGTGTGGGGTTCTGTGTCTGTGTGTGTTAAAATGATGCCACTTAGGTTTTACATACAGCATTTGCGTTTCTAAGAAGTTTGTGTCTGATATCCAGTCATCATGGCATGTGGTTCAGTGGTACAAGCTATATCACAAAGACATATTCATTTCATCTCATAATATTAGCAACCAAAACAACTGAACTACTTAACTGCTTTATTTTCATAGAACAGGAAAATGGCAAGCATGTTTTAAGCCCAACAGGTCAGCTCTTTGCCATGAAGGAGAACACTTCTTGTGTAAAATGAACAACTGTGGTATTCTTAAAAACAATGCAAACTAGAAGCACTCGGAGAGCGCAGACCTCCGCCAAGGCTGATCAGTGGCCCCCCCCGTGGGCCCCCCCATGCCAAGGAGGTTATGTTTTTGCCAGGGTTTGTTTGTTTGTCTGTCTGTCTGTCCGTTAGTGTGCAACATAACTCAAAAAGTTATGGACAGATTTGGATGAAATTTTCAGGGTTTGTTGGAAATGGGCCCCCCCCCCCCCGTGGGCCCCCCCACCCCCGATCACCACCAAAATTTAATAATTTCTTCCTTATCCCATTTCCAACAAACCCTGAAAATTTCATCCAAATCTGTCCATAACTTTTTGAGTTATGTTGCACACTAATGGACAGACAAACAGACAGACAAACAAACAAACCCTGGCAAAAACATAACCTCCTTGGCGGAGGTAATAATAATGCAATTAAAGAAGAGACAGAAAACAACAAAAAATTAAACAACATGAAAAAAAGACAAAAACTGGATGATGCATTCTCTGATTCATAATCCAATGCCTATTTCTTTACTTTGATTTAATGTTGTGAGAGCCAGCAGTTTATTATAAATGACAAATGAAAACTGTTGTATTGCTATACAATTTATTATTATTTATTAACTGTTATTTAACCAGGAAAAACGACTCATTGGAGATGAAGAATCTCTTTAGCAAGAGTGTCCTGGCCAGCTGCAGCAGAAATGACAGAAAATAGAAATTTCAGCTGTACATCCACACTAAAAATGTACATAAAACACATAGTAAAACTCAGTTTTAAAATCATACATAAAATACCAAACTAAAAATATACATATAAAACACTATCAATAATTTAAAAGGTACTAACAGTATAATCAGCAATGTTCCTTAAAGCTTCTCAAAGCGAAACCCAATTCTGACTTAAAATTCTATCAAAAATAATTTGCATTTTTTGTTTATCACCTTCTCTATAATAAAATATGAAGGAAGTTCACAATGAGGATGAAATAGTCTAATTTCTGAAAAAAGGTGAAATATTACAAAAACATTTTTTACTCAAAAATAAAACTTACATTTTTTTGAATTTATGACATTTCTTAATTAAATAGAAATAATAATAATAATAATAATAATAATAATAATAATAATAATTGTACATTTTTAAAGACATTATGACTACTCCTGTGTTTAAAATGATTTACTAATACTTGTCAGTGCCTGTGAATCAATTACATCTTGGAGAGAGAGAGAGAGGTGGTGACTGGCGTGCTCTTGAATTTTGGTGTTCAGTAAGATGAGATGTCACACAAATACTCAGCACATTTCACAACATTCAATCACTTACCAGCTAGTTTACAGCTAATATCTGTACAGTCAGTACATTGGCTCTTTGACCATCAAAGCTCGAGTAATTCCAAATGTTATACAGCAAAAATGAGCTTTGGTTTCTGTATTCGAGTAGAGAGCACTGTTCCTCATCAAAAGTTAAACACATGCTCACAGAGTTCACGCACTTCAAGAATATTTGACAAATGGCACTGAAGCTACACTTAACACCATGGAACTGGCATTTAATAATGGGATTTCTTTTAACTGAAGAGTGTCTATTCTGGGCTAAACCTGGCTTGTTTTTGATACCTCTCAAAGACTGCATTGACACCATTGGAGCTGTTTTTGTTTTGTTTTTTGCATTTGCAACCTTTTGCAAGCAAAGGCAGTTTGCTTGTTGATTTTCATTGTTTGGGGAAGGTAGCGTCTCTCAGTTTCTGTTCTGAAACACTGATTGAAAAAAATATAAAGGTAGACAATTCAGTGTCTCGTTAAACAGGCCTGTGCTGATTGGCTGAGTGCACATTGTCACCTTAAATATTGACAAGACAAAAAAGCCATTAAACATCCAGTGTGTAACATTTAGGGAGATCTAAATGCACAAATAGAGGGTAAAATTAATAATTATGTTTTTATTAATGTATAAGCAGCTGAAAAAAAAAACAAAACTGTCATTTCATTACCTCAGTGTGAGGTATTTTATCTATAAACCATGTGCTACCACATTTCTACAATAGCACAGAATTCTTTATAGTGTATTGCACGCAGGGTGCATGCAAAACAGATGGCTCTTAAAATATTATTAATTCTGACAATATTCACATTATCATATTCTAAAAATTGTTGAATATGTTTTTGGGTGGAAGACTGTGGAAGATTACTTTGATTTCTGTATTCGAGTTAAGAAGTTACTCAGAACAAACTCCAGTCCATTTGGAATAATTTCTCCATCTGTTAGTTTCAAGAAGACACTCATACAAACCTTGTTTGTGTAAGTATAAAAAGATATATAGATAGATGCATTTTATTGATACCAAAGTGGGAAGTTATAGTGCAACAGCAGCATGATATATATATACACACAAAAAAGATTAAAAAAAAAAAAAAATATATAGAAAAACAGAACACCAGATTAAACACACTATGCATAATAAAGTAGAAGTATAAAAACACACCTGGATAAAAAAAAAGCCCTGGATAATTAAACTGTAAGGTGCAAAAATAAACTGTAATGTTCATTATGATGAAGGTGCAAAATGACATGCAGTGCACTCTTTAACCCTTAATGCTATGCCATGGAATATGTCATTCATGACAATTCACCTGTATTAATCTGTACACTCTAAGCTGTTGCATGTTGGATGACCTATCCTGTAATCAGTACCATAGCAAAGAGCATAACCGTATTACACAACAAGAACCAACAGCAAAGGTTTAAGTTAGTTTGCTTAAAACATATTAGCATGTCTTCTTTTAATATATATCCAACATGTTAAACAGTTTTCTAGGTTAACTACTAAGGTAGTCATGTGAGTAATACAGTTCCCTAGTTCTGGAGTCCCAGACAGCCATCTGAAGAGAACCTTTTCTTGGTCTCTTCTGGTACTTTTACTCTGTCTTGCCTTGGCCTTGGACAAAGACAAAGATTTTATTTCATGACCTTTAGAGATGACCAGAAGAAAATACAGAAGACTGGCCAAGCCTCTCACTATGGCTCCATCCACTTTAAGGCATTTTCAAAATGACCTCCCTCCCGTCGTTCATTTTAAGGAATTCTGAAAATTCAAACATGCTTGAAACACACGCCACATGTCAAGGAGAGCTGATAAAACTAGTAGTGGACAGGAGTTATCACAAATTCTTCAGTTTACAGTTTGCCTGCTGTGACTGTAGTCTGCAGTATCATAGAAAATGTAGAATTTAGCTCCACAACAGCTGCTGAGACAGCGGACAGAACCACTTGCAATTCAGCATCCACGTTGAATAAACTTCTGGTGTCATAATACATCCTAACTGGTAGCCATGGTCGATGTCTTGTTTGCTTTGATTTGAAGGGGCATGATGAATCAGGGAAGGATATGTACTTAATGATGGACCAGTCAATTAATGAGTGTGGGTGTCCATCATCTGTAAAGATATGTCTCTGTCCATCCATGAAATGCAGCCGCAGAGCTTATAATCATGGAAGTTACAATCTCAACTCAATGGACACTTTGAAATTGTTCGTCCCAAAAAAATCTTTTAGGTTTTCTGCTCCTGATCTCTGGAACAAGCTTCAGTTTCAGCTCCATTTACAAACACAGATTCCTTTTAATTGTTTTAAAGAGAGAGTGAAATCCTTGGAATCAAGGCTGTTGGTCTGTAAATGTTTTGATTGATTGTTTTATATGTGTATGTGTGTTTGCAAATGCTTTTATCGTAAACTGCAATGATGTGACTGTATTGCTGATGTCTTGATCAGGTCTCCCTTGAAAAAGAGATCCCCCATCTCAATGGAAACAACCTGGTAAAATAAAGGTTAAACAAAATAAACTAAACTAAAACTGGATCAGTAAAGCTTTGAAAAGGCTAAGTTTTCAGGAGGTTTAAATACTGGAATAGTGTAGTGCAACAACAGTGCAACAGAAGATGACTGAGCTGTACTGTTCTGTTGTCTCTACGATGCACACCTGCAAACATTCAATTACATAATAGTGTTGGCGAACAAATACATGGATGACTGGTTGTTGTTTGCTGTGAACCTCTTTGTATAGTTGCCATCGCAAACAGATAACCACCTAGGCAATATGTTTTTAAGTAAAAGAAAATTAAGGAAACAAGCTGAGGTATTCAGAGGTACACCATATACTATCTTTCCACCCAGACTGTGGTATGTACACAAGCATGAGGACAGCTGCAGCTGACCTCCTGTCTTAATGTGATCATAGTAGGGATGTAACGATATGAAAATTTCATATCACGGTTATTGTGAAGAAAATTATCATGGTTATCATTATTATTTAGATATTGTTGAAATGTGATCAAAATATTTTCATAAAGTACTTATGAAAACATAAGTACTTTCACTGAAAAAATTTCACCAAGTTTTGTTTTGGAAAAAACCCCAAAAACAAACAAAATGAAATGCACAATATATTTTCTGTTGGCAGAAACATTAAAATATTAACATGTAAGCATCAGACATACAAATGTGCATAAAAGATGGCACCTAATGGCCATAAGAGGTAACTGGACTTTGTGCAAAATGTAGATAAGAACCAATAATACTTTTCTTTACATTCAGCGCTCAAGACTAGACCTAGTCTTACAGATTTAAGAACTGGTACAGAGAGAACATTTTCACTGTTTCATGTACCTTATCTAGAAATCAGTTGTGCATATAAAACCAACACTACCATTTTAAACAAAGTAGTGTGGCAGAAACATCCACATTAAACCTTTTAGTCGGGGGGGGGGAAATTTTCAGGAGTGCTGTCTGTGTGGGTACCTTCTGCCATGTTTACAGAGGCCAAACATTGCAAACTGCACATGCGCACCTGGAGTGCTGCTGCTTCTCCAGGAACTGAGCAGTATCACTGTGAGTTGTAAGTGTGGTAATTAAATACGGTTAAATACTAACCGCCGGGAATTTTTCCGCGGTTTATCACTATACCAGTAATCGTCACCTTTCTACTTCATAGTAATTCTTATACAAATTTGAAGTGAAAAATGGAATAAATCTATAAATAAGTAAATGTAATACTTTACATCTTGACATATCCAATTGTTTATACTGACCGCTGATGAATTGATTACTGCTGACTTGAAGAGGAGCTGAAGGGGCAAGTTTAATAACCCACCTCAGGCACACACATACACACTCACACAGTTGATAGATGGTAATTGATGGTAGCCTTTCTGAACATCATTAAATAGAAATGCCTCCCACAGCTGTAAAGAACCAGGCAGCAGATCCGACTTCCTCCAGCACATATGACACATACACAATTAGAAGAGTGGGTGGTGTGAGAGGAGCTGCTGGATAACAGAACAGAGGTAATAGCTTTATTAGTTATTCCCTCTGCTATTTTGCCAAAATACATTTATTAAGTAACATGAAATCATTCAATTATTAAATGTTTTTTTAATCTGATTTAATGTAATCTTAACCCTTTCATGCACGAATTATGAGAACCTTAGTCAAGATTTTTTTCTTCAGTGTTTAGCCATGAAAAAAACAATGCGATCGAGTTTTTTTTTTTTTATGGAGTTACAAAAATATCTATGCATTTAATTTTTTAACTAAAGAAACGTGTTTAAAACCCAATATCAGAAAGTAATATGAAAACAATGAAATAAAAACATTTTTAATGCTGCTAATCTGATGTCTTCTCACATTTTAACATATTCTAATGCTAGTAATTACTCACTTCATGGAGATAATATGCAAAAAAAACCTTCTTGTCTAACAAATAATTTATTTACACTCAAACATGTTACTGCAGATCAGGTTTATCAAGAACAGTAAAGTTACAGTAATGATCTGAATTACAGTGTATGGGATGGTGCATAAGCGTCCACTGTGTTGGCTGATACGGAACTAAAACAACAAAACCCATTAATATACAAGAGAACAGCTGGAGAAGAACTGTCCACTGGAGTGGACAGTGCATGAAAGGGTTAAATTTTCCATTTATGTCTTTTTGATCTTGTTATATTTTTGTCTTACTGCATCTGTAAGATTGCTTTTGTCTTATATTGTCTTAAAATTTTCAGATTTCTTCAACTTTTACTTAAGACCACAAATCTTCATTTAAATTGGAAACAAAAATTGATTTGACATTCATGGTAAATATCAAAACTGACTGATGTGAAAATGTGTATCATAAGCCCATTTTCATAATAAGTTTGAGTGTGTATGAAATCCTACAATGTGGTTCTTGTTGCTGCATTTAACTGTATACCAATGAGACACCTTGGTAGCTAACCAAGGTTTACACAGTTTTAGTCATGACAAATACCAGTTTTCCAAATTAACTGTGTTTTTACGAAAATCCTTTGGTGTGGTTACCTGCAGTGTTTTCCTACTGAAAGAAGGTAAGAAAAAGACAATACTGAATACTGTACACTGAACACTGGAAAATTTGTAATTCATTTGACAGTTTAATTGAGGAAAGTATAGCTGTATGTTGTTTTAAGACAGACTTGTAACTGTGCTTGGCAGTTCAGAACCACGGACAGCAGCTACATTCAAGGCTTTTGCGTGCAGGAATTGACACCTTAAAACAAACAAACAAAAAAACACACATTTGTATAAATAAGTATAATATAGACACATGAAAACAAGCGTACTCGTTTACAGTTGTACACATAATTTTATTCAATGGGCAGGATTGTAAATATATTAAGCACAAAGAAGTGGTAACTGTTTAATTGTTGCCTACATAATTTTTGAAACTTTTATCAACTATTTTGTCAACTATGTTTCCATACATTTTGATAATTTAGCATGAATATATTTCATAAAGTTCAGGCTTAGGAACAGTGAGCTGTCTTCTGCACCATCCACAGCCCTTTTCTAAAGATAATACAGTGATCCCTTATTTTTCGCGGTTAATGGGGACCGGCGCCCCCCGCGAAAATCCGCGAACTGGAGCCGGAGCCCCCCCGAGCCTATCCTAGAACACACACTCACACTCTCTCTCTCTCTCTCTCTCTCTCTCTCTCTCTTTTAACATTTTTATATAAAATAACACTTACATTAGACTCCAGCGGCTCCTTCCTTGACTGACGATGAGGCCCATGATGATGATGATGATGATGATGATGAAACACCTGTGCACTTCGATGAAGACGATGAAGATGACACAATGCACAGGTGTCAAGGGAGCCTTATGGCTCTTCTAGGGGCGCCTCGTCGTCAGATGTTACTTGAGGCGCTGGATCATCTAGTAATGCAGCTTCTTCGGAGGGAGTTGGCGAAGCAGCTGCAGACGGGGAGGCTGGCGGGGGAGCTGAGGGTTCAGCTGATGGCTTCCGAGGGACAAGGAACATGGTGATGGGGAGCTGTTGCCGTGAATAAAATCCGCGAATAACTAAAACCGCGGAACTTAAAGCGCGAATTGGCAAGGGATCACTGTATACATAAAGAACATGAATCAAAACAACACAAACATTCATACACACACCCATTCACACCACATGGACTTGCACCAAATGATATGTAAATATATTTATATAAATAACATACATATATTCTTATGAACATATTTACATACAGTATATGTAAAAAATTAAATATAGCAGTCATGATAATAAAAAAAAAAAAACTGTAATAATTTGAATGACAAGTCCCTATTTTCCAGATACCATAATGTTCGTATAAGGTTCCCATACTTTTACAAATTCGTAATTCGTAATATAAGTCAGTCTTTCCAGTCCGATGCATTCTGATAGTTCTTTTATCCATTGCTTCATAGAAGGAGCTTCCATTCTCTTCCAGTTCAAAGTGATAGCTCTCCTGGCATGTAGCAGTTTTAGTACATGTGAAGTCCTCAGGATATATTCCGAATATACAAAGTTTTGCACATAATGGAATTGTGATGTTAAATACCTCAGACATACAATTGATGACCTCCTTCCAGAATCTTTGTATCTTAGAGCATTCCCATAGACAGTGAGTCCATACCACTGTTAACAAAATGCTATGTTGAACTTGTAAACTAAAGTTAAGTGTAGAGGTTGACAGACCTCCACTTCTTGCTGGGTAAACCTTGACCATTAAAATCAACTCCTCTAGTTCAAGGACAGTCCTGCTTTGTTTGGAACAAGCAAAGCCCTCAGAGCTTTACAAATGAGGACTCCCCTCAGGCCTTTCATGAGAAGTAGGATGCTGCACAGTAGAAATAGTCCAGAAGCCTTAACATAGATCTGCCCTCACACTCATCAGCCCTGTATTCCAGGCGCTGGATTCACATGAAGCTTCTGCATGACAATATTAGAGGTCAGTTTGAACATATGTAGTATAGCATTCATTAATAATAATAATAATAATAATAATAATAATAATAATAATAATAATAATAATAATAATAATAATAATAATAATAATAATAATAATAATAATGGGCGACACAGTGGTGCAGTGGTTAGCACTCGTGCCTCACAGCAAGAAGGTCCTGGGTTCGATTCCAACACCAGTCGACAGGGGGTGGGACCTTTCTGTGTGGAGTTTGCATGTTCTCCCCGTGTCCGCGTGGGTTCTCTCCGGGTACTCCGGCTTCCTCCCACCATCCAAAGACATGCACTAATAGGTTAATTGGTTAATCTAAATTGCCCATAGGTGTGAATGTGAGAGTGATTGTTTGTCTCTATATGTTCAGCCCTGCGATGAACTGGCGACTTGTCCAGGGTGTACCCCGCCTTCGCCCCTATGTAGCTGGGATAGGCTCCAAGCGACCCCCGTGACCCTAGTGAGGATAAAGTGGGTTCAGATAATGAATAATAATAATAATAATAATAATAATAATAATAATGATTTTAAAAAAATAATAATAATATAGCGCTTTTCAAGGCACCCAAAGTGCTTTACATTATTGATTCATTATTCATTCGCTCACACATTCACACTCTGGTGGTGGTAAACTACGTTTGTAGCCACAGCTGCCCTGAATGAAGATAAAGTGTATACTGTTAATAATTATACTTTTTCTGTACAAAGCAGAAAATCATTAATGATACAATTAATGGTTAATACAATAGAACAAATGACTAGGATAAATGTCTCAGAATAGCAGGTGACAATGGAGTGGTTGCAAACATGCATTCCCGCTCTCAGCTTTTTACATGTGTCCATGGTGCATCTCAAGATGGTGTGTAGATTGGTTCATCTGTTCTTCGGTTCCTGTTGTTCCATGAATAAAACAAAAATGTTTGACAGAATGTTGCAAAATCTGAAAAAATTTTCAATTGGACCCTGGGATAAACTGAAAATATTTTGGTGGTCAAAGGTCACTGATACTTCCTGTTGGTCTGTTCTAATATATCTGATATCTCAAGAATACATTGAAGGATTTTTTTCTAACTGAGCATAAACATTCACCAGAACTCAAGCGTTTTGTGCATCATTTCAAAGATTGTAGCTATGAGTGTCATGACTAGCGAACAGCTAGCACTGAGCACAAGGAGCCATTTTGCTGGCTGTTTACTTTTTAAAATGAGTAAAGGGACATGAAATGATTCTGAGTTTTGCAGTCTGAACAGCTTCACTAGGGCAGCTCTGAGAACCATATAATGTCAATAGAGTATTTGAAAACGTTTTCTGAATGATGGCAGAGGATGAGCAGAGGAAACAGGAGATCAGCACTCACAATGAGAGAGTAAGAAGGAACCAGGTATCCAGAAGCACCTCATTGACTGTATCCTCTTTTTGGGACAAGGTATCTTTGAAGGGACATGATGAATCCAGAGATTTGCTGAATAGCAACAACTACTTAGAAATGTTAATGCTGTTAGCTGAACATGATGCTGACTTGAGGTATCATCTCGTTACAGTCACAGTATTTACAGGGACATCAGCACAAAATGTCAAAATGATCTAATACACACCTCATCAAAATTTTAAGACCAGTTGAAAAATTGCATGACTTTACATTTTGCCCTGTTGGATCTTAAGAAGGTTCTAAGTAGAGTTTCAAAATGCAAAAAAAAAATTTAAGTAAGCAATTTATTGAAAACAACAATTAAACTGAAACAGGCTGTTCATCAGCTGATCAAAAGTTTAAGACCACAGCCTTTAAAAGCCAAAATCTGTGCAAAAGTGTGGATTCAATGTCTTTTTCTGTCAGGTATTCACACTGTCATGACCTCCTAATGGCAAAGGCAAAAAAGCTTTCTCTGAACATGGTTGGATTGTTGTGCTGCATTAGCAAGGCCCCTGGCAATGCACCATTGCTGCTGAGGTTGGAAGCAGTAAGACAGTCACTTTGAATTCCTTAAAAGATCCTGAGGGTTATGGAACAAAAAAGTCAAGTGGTAGACCCAAAAACATTTCACTGGTGCTGAGCCGGAGGATCTGATTGACTGTCCGTCAAGACATGGGACGATCCTCGACTCATATTAAGGCTGTTACTGGGGCTGACTGCAGCCCAATAACCATCAGATGGCATCTGCCTGAGAAGGGCTTTAAAAATAAAAAACATCTTCAAAGTCCTCGTCTCCTTCAATGACACAAAATTGCCAGTTTGGACTTTGCAAGAGAGCACCTAACATGGGACAGTGAAAGGTGGAAGACAGTTTTATTCTCTGATGAGAAAAAAATTTAACCTTGACGGCAGGGGCGATTCTAGGATCAGAGGTTTAGGGGTGCTGAGCACCCAGAGTGCTGCCTGGTCAGGCAAGACAAATTTCACTGTTTTTTACATTTTAACGCAGTTTCAGACCGTCATTCCCACATTTGTGAAAGAAAAGCATAATTTTTTTTGGGTATGAGAAACTCTGTGACTAAACCATCAAATCTGATAAAAGTTATTTAAATGCTGAGCCACAGTACAAGAGGAATGGATTGGAATCATAAAAGAAATATACCTTAACTCTAATTGCTGGTGGAAGACAATCCTCCATTTTGATGCAGCAGCTCCTCAACATATACATATACGAGAGAATGAGTTTAACTCCAGAGGAATATCAGTCTCAGAGCTACCAGATCTACTTCAAAACACTGTCTGTACATGACAATACATTCACTTTACAGATTCTATCAGTGGAACATTTATAAATCTGCTGTATAAATGGACAGAAACCAACATATATGTGGAAGAACGCACCATCATATACCATGAAATGACCAGTTTTGGTTATTTGTCTCCCAATTAATCTGATTAAAATATGTAACATTGAGCACATTTAATCTCTGAGGCAGATAATTTGTAAAAAAAAAAAAAAAAAAAAAAAAAATGTAGACCTGTGTATATGTTAAATGTCTCTCTGCTCTCCTCTCTCTCTTTGTGCTTTAACCAAGAGGCAAATAACCAAACAATGTGTTTTATATATAATAAGAGATATAAACTGGTACATTTATTAATTTACAATATCACTGTAATAGAATGTTTGGTTGCTGTGGAAAATGAGGTTACACGAGTTGATCTTAGAATCTTACCTGAATCTGGCTCTCTTTTCATTTTCATGATGAGGCTGGCTGTCTGCACACACACACCCACACACACACAATAGGAGTTAATGGACATCCAGTCAGATAAAGTCAGTAACACCTTGTCTTTAATATTAACACATGACACAACAGCAGCTTCTCTCAGTCCAGTTCAAACAGAGGACAGAGGTTGACTGAACCACGTGGAAAATTTCCTAGCTAGAAAAAACATCAGCTAACTCCCACCTAACAGCATAATTAGTGATCTATGTTTCAATGCAGCAAAAATTGGGACTGGTGATGATAATACTGTGTTGGTATTAAGTGGTTGAAGTAAAGAAATGTGTCACATGTCCTGGTTTACACCAAGTACTTACACCACTACCATATCCCAGCTCTGGAAGGTAGCGCCTGTGCGCACTGCTCTATACCGGTGGAATGCTCAGAGTCTGGATCGAGGAAAGGGAGGAGGGACGGGGAGGATCAAACCATTTTCAAGACAAGGTGGGGGGGTGCTGTATGTTTGTTGCTAAAATATTACGTTTCAGACATGTACTGCGTATGGTTTTGATATTTTTCTAGCATGTTAAGAATGGGCATAAAGTAAACAAGAAAAAAGAAAAATTTCAGCAATCTTAAAATATTTTAGGGGTGCTGGGAATCAATTTAGGGGTGCTTCACCACCCCCAAAAATGGGCTAAAAACACCTATGCTTGACGGTCCTGATGGCTTCCAACGTTACTGGCAGGACAAGGAGATCCCACTGGAGATGTTTTCTACATGGCACAGTGGAGGGGGTTGACATCATGATCTGGGATACTTTTTCCTTCAGTGGAACAATGGAGTTTCAGGTTGTGCAGGGATGTCAAATGGCGGCTGGCTATGTGGAGATGTTGCAGGGGGCATCCCTCATGACTGAGGGCCCAGGTCTGTGTGGTACTGACTGGGTTTAAAAAAAGGACAATGCAGCAGTTCACAATGCCCACCTGACAAAGGATTTCTAACAGAGGAATAACATCACTCTTTTGGACCATCCTGCATGTTCCCCTGATCTAAATCCAATTGAGAATATTTGGGGATGGATGACAAGGGAAGTTTACAAAAATGGACATCAGTTACAGACAGTGGATGCCATTTATGATGCTATCTTCACCACCAACATTCCCATAGCCTCCTGGAAACAGTCTCATAATAATAATAATAATAATAATAATAATAATAATAATAAATAATCAAGCATGCTGAAACGAATTTGTGAAGTGATCAAGAAGAACACTGACTTGGAGCTTGATTCTCTATCAATTTCCACAAACTTAACAGTAACAAAACAAATTCTTCTCATTGGCACTAAATCCACTCTATCTAAAATAAACAACTTTTCCATTCAGATTGACAATTCCCCAGTTTCTTCCTCCCCCCAGGTTAAGAGTCTGGGTGTCATCCTTGATAACACTCTCTCATTTCAATCTCAAATTAATAATATCACCCGTTTAGCCTATTTCCACCTGCACAATATCTCCCGTCTCCGTCCATCCCTCTCACCCAACAATATTGCAGTTCTGGTCCATAGCCTAGTCACATCCTGCCTAGACTACTGCAATTCCCTTTTATTTGGTTTACCGGACAAATCTCTTCATAAACTGCTACTGGTTCAAAACTCTGCCCCATGTATCATCACCAGAACCCCATCCATGAGTCACATAACACCTGTCCTGCAACAGATTCACTGGCTTCCTTTAAATTTCACATCATATATAAAATCCTATTTCTTACCTTCAAGGCTATAAACCACCTTGCCCCTCAGTACCTCAGTAACCTCATACATAAACATTCCCACCCACGATCTCAAGTCATCTTCACCTATCCAACTCACCCTCCCGCCTGCCCGCTTGACTACCATGGGGTCCAGAGCTTTCAGCTGCTCACCCCCCCGCCTCTGGAATGCCTTCCCGGAACACAAAAAAAACCCTCTGACTCTATTACTACCTTCAAATCCCAGTTTAAGACTTATTTATTCAGATAGGCTTACTCAATTCCATAATTTCACTTTTATCTACTGCCATTTTATGTACTTATGTGTTTTTTATATGTATATGTGTAATTTTAATTGTGTTTTATTTATTTTTAACAACTTTGTACGGTGACCTTGAGTGTCCTGAAAGGCGCCTATAAATAAAATGTATTATTATTATTATTATTATTTAGTACTGGAGCTAGTCATTACTGAGGGCTTTTTTTTGAAACTTTTATTTTTATTTTAGGGGGGTTTCAGGGGGTTTTTTAAGCTTTTTTTTTGTCTCATTCCCATTTCTTCTTTTTGCCTTTTGAAAACTCTTAGAACCTTTTTAACATCCAACAGTGCAAAATGTGAATTCTTGCAATTTTTCAACTGGTCTTACATTTTTTATCAGGAGTTTAAATGCAGTGGCTGAGGATGTAAATGATCAAATCAAAGAGAGTAAACAAAGTTTGTAGCTGTTTTGGTCAGTGAGACTTCAGTTAGCTCCAAGTAAGCTCTCATATGTCCTCAGGGATGTGACTAAAATGGTGGTAAAGGAGAGATCTTTTTTTTTTTTTTTTTTTTTTTTTTTTTTTTAAATTTGAGGAACAGATTAAAAACAAGCTCTGGATCTAGCAGGGTTGGTTCGGAATCTGTTGGAGACCTACAGCTGTAAATCATAACTATAGACCAGGGCTATGATGGGGCGGCTGTAACGGCATTGAGACTAAATGGAGTTGTGTAAAAGGCGAAGTCCTCCAGTCCATCTTTGTGCACTGTTTTGCTTACCCTTTGAACACACTTAGTGATGTTCCAGGGAGCCAAAAATTAAAGAATGCAAGATACTTATTGCAAATCTCAGTGGATTATCTACATTTTTTTGTTTTTTATTTTTACTTGTTCTCTTAAACACACCAAACTACAGTAGACATTTTGTCAAAGACGGCTCTCACAAATCATACAGGTGAGGTGGAATTTTATTACCAGGCTAGTTTGCTCTGTCTATGACAAAAGAGTTAAGCTGGCTGAATTTTTCCAACACATACTTGACTTCGATGAAGATTTTGACCAGGAAACTGTACACCGTACATTTGGACTCCTGGCACAGTTAAAAAGTTTCCATTTCAGTTTTTTTCTCTTTTCCTATACTAGCATTTTTGATATTGCTGAGTTGTTTGGAATTCTACAAAGCAAGCCCTTAGAAGCGCAGTCCAGTCTGGCCAGACTTGTAGATTTTTGTCAGAGTTTTGAAGGGGAGTGAGCAGAATTCAATACAGGACAGCATTCTCACACAAATTAGGAAAAGATTTAAAGATCACAAAAGACTGATGTTTGGTGGATTGCTGGTTTCCAAGCAGCTTTAGAAATTCAAGAAGACCCATTACATGTTTTACATGAAGTCATGTATTGCTGTGCAGTCAGGCTGACAGTATGGCTTTATGCACTCACATATGCCTGATCCTAACAATCCCAGTGTTTGGCTCTTAAACGGATAAAAACCCATGCAAGGAACACAACCAGGAAAACAAGACTGTCTTCTTTGATGTATATGTAGAAAATTGCTGCATCAACTGAAGCAAAAAGGACAACTATATAAGAATGTTATTTAACGCTTTGTCAGATGCATGGATTTTATTTACATGTTAAGGGTGAGTGTTTTATTATTTGAGGAATATTATGTCAAGACATTGTGGTTTGCACCTGATAATGTGCATCATTTGTTTATAGCTGTGTTGGCTATACCAGGGACATGTAAGATTTGTGTATGCGGTTTATTGCTTTCTGAAGGCCCTTACTGCCTCTTGAAAATACCTGAGATCTCCGGCCAATTAGTGCTAGTACTCTCACAATTGGTGAGAGTGATTGTAGTATGAAGATAGAGTGTCTGGAAGGACCAGATAAGGATTATTTTGTACTACTGACTTCAGTTACACTATGAAACAAGAAATAACATCCATGCAGAAAAGGTTATTGAAAAGCGTAGAATAGGAAGGCTATAGAAAAATTCCAAATTACTGAACAACTGGCAGACTTCAGACACATGTGCAGATTTGCAGGCCTGGATGACTGGCCTAGGTAGAGGGCAAAATGAATGCCACAGTATATAAAGAAATCCTCGAGGACACTCTGATTCCGTCAGCAAGAGAACACTCATTTTTTCACCAAGGCAGTGCCCTGAAGCATACAGTGAAAGCTGTGTAGAAATGGTTTAAATTCAACAAGGTGAATGTTCTTGAGTGCCCAATTGTATCTTAAGCTATATTTGATAACCACTAAAACCAAAGGAAGCATTTATTGGTGACAAGAAGCTGTATTTTTCCATCAGTGGAACAAATTCAGTTTCCAGTATAAATAAGGTGATATGTTCCTCTGCTTAAATTAGACCATCAGAGGTCACATCTAGACTTCGAGAAGCAGCAGGCGCTTCTGTGTATTCTCTTGTATTACAGAATGTACAGTGGACTGTATTGAATTTTACAATAAATAAAATAAATATATTTGTTAATTGCTCCATGTTCAGAGAAGTAATACAGTCTGAGTATGAGCCTTGTGGTCAACATGATCCGTTTTCTGCAGTGAACAAATGTGAGACCATTTATTCACACTATAGCAGACAAATCAGATCATCCACCCACTGAAGTCCCACATGTCCTGTCTCGGAATGAAATGACCTCCTTTTGAGCTGAACTAGTTAGAACTAGAACTCGAAACAATGGTTACAACTCCCATCACATCTAATGTATATAAAATGACAAGACACCTCCTGATGTTGTGAGACACAGAGCTGTGAGCAGGCAGAGTATGAAGCACACCATTCTCTAGTGCACACATGGAATTTGAAAAGCCCTACTTTTTCACGCTACCATCTGTCTATCCACTGGCTTTTCACTGTTTAATCAGTGCAATACGAGGCAGGGAGATTTGATCCCTCATGAGATCCACATGCTCCGGGGGCTTCTTTCAAGTGTCTGTTTGGCTTTCTAGAGCGCCTCTGAAACGGAGGGTGGTTTGATACCCTGCAGCCTCTTTTTGTTCAGAGGGTGATTATGTGACTTTGAGGTATCTTAGCTCACATTAAAGTAGAGCTATTTGCTAATGACAAACCGCCAATATTAAAACAGAGTTAGAATAATGACTGTGGTCCTCATATGTTGGTACCTTCATTGTGGTTTGGCAGGTCCTCATAGGCCTTTCATCTACACCTTCCCTCTTTTTATGCTGCCTCCCCACTCTGGACCAGGCTCTCCCTGCCTTTAAAATTAGTTTCAGCAGTAATCTCTTAATCAGTGTGTCTCACTGGGATTACTGTAGAGGGCAGCCTTAGTCACTACTCTTCTCTGGCAATTGTTCTGTGTTGAGCTGGTTCAAAAAATGTTAACACTTGTCACAATAAATATTTTCATGTTTGTTAATATCGATCATCATCACAACAAATGTCAAATTCTTATTTCTTTATAGAACGGCAGCTGTCGATTACTTTTGTAATCAATTAATCTATTGATTATTTTCTTTGATTCGATTAAACAGTTTGAATAGGAAAAAATGTGAAAGACATGCCTGAAAATGACAAATAACTTGTCCTTTATTCCAGAACTAGTCGAAACAACAACCACCAAAAGTATAAAAGAAAAAGGATATATAAAATATATTTATATAGAAATAACAACAATAACCACAATCATCTTCTTTCTTCTTTTTCTTTTGGCTGTTCCCTTCAGGGGTTGCCACAGCGAATCATCTTCCTCCATTTAACCCTATCCTCTGCATCCTCTTCTCTCACACCAACTACCTTCATGTCCTCTTTCACTACATCCATAAATCTGGTCTTGGGTCTTCCTTTAGACCTCCTGCCTGGCAGTTCCAACCTCAGCATCCTTCTACCAATATATTCACTATCCCTCTTCCGTACATGTCCAAACCATCTCAGTCTGGCCTCTGACTTTTTCTCTAAAACATCTAACATGTGCTGTTCCTCTGATGTACTTATTCCTGATCTGATCCATCCTGGTTACTCCCAAAGAGAACCTCAGCATCTTAACCTCTGCTACCTCTAGCTCTGCCTCCTGTCTTTTCCTTAGTGCCACTGTCTCTAACCCATACAACATGGCTGGTCTCACCACTGTCTTGTACACCTTTCCTTTCATTCTTGCTGATACTTTTATCACTTATCTCTTTTATCTCCACCCATTCCAACCTGCTTGCACATGCTTCTTCACCTCTTTTCCGCACTCGCCGTTGTTCTGGACTTTGGACCCTAAGTACCTAAAATCCTCTACCTTCTTTATCTCTGCTCCCTGTAACTTCACTATTCTACTTTGGTCCCTCTCATTTACACACACATGTATTCTGTCTTGCTGAGACTGATCTTCATCCCTCTCCTCTCCAGAGCAAACCTCCATCTCTCTAGTGTTTCATCCACCTGCTCCCTGCTCTCACCACAGATCACAATGTCATCTGCAAACATCATAGTCCATGGAGAATCCTGTCTAACCTCATCTATCCGTCTTTCCATCACCATAGCAAATAAGAAGGGGCTCAGAGCTGACGCCTGATCCAGTTCCACCTCCACCTTGAACTCCTCTGTTACACCTACAGCACACCTCATCACAGTCTTACAGCTCTTGCGCATGTCCTATACTACTCTAGCATACTGCTCTGCCACTCCAGACTTCCTCATACAAAACCACAGGTCCTCTCTGGCACCCTGCTTTCTCCTGATCTACAAAGACACAATGCAACTCCTTCTGACCTTCTCTGTACTTCTCCATCAACATCCTCAATGCAAATACTGCATATCTGTTGTACTTTTTCTCAGCATGAAACCATACTGCTGTTCACAAATGCTCACCTCTTCCCTTAGCCGAGCTTCCACAACTCTTTCCCATAGTGTTAAGGTATGGCTCATAAATATTATTCACCTGTAGTTACCACAACTTTGTACATCTCCCTTGTTCTTAAAGATGGGCACCAGCACACTTCTCCATTCCTCAGGCATCCTCTCAGTCTCTAAGCTCTTGTTGAAAAATCTTGTCAAAAACCCTACTACTACCACTCCTAGACACTTCCATACATCCACAGGTACATTATCAGGACCAACTGCCTTTCCACTCTTCCATCCTCTTCAATGCCCTCCTCACTTCAGCCTTACTAATCTTTGCTACTTGCTGGCCCACATCCAGCCCCTCTTCTACTCTTTCTTCTCTTTCATTCCCCTCATTCATCAGCTCTTCAAAGTATTCCTTCCATCTTCCCATCACACTTTTGGCATCTGTCAACACATTTCCATTTCTATCCTTAATGACCCTAACATGCTGCACATCCTTCCCATCCCTATCTCTCTGCCTCACCAAACTGTAAAGATCATTCTCTCTCTCCTAGCGGCCAACCCAGCATACAAATCATCATATGCTCTTTGCTTGGCTTTTGCCACTTCTGGTTTTGTCTTACTCTGCACCTCCTTGTACATGTGTCTACTCTCTTCAGTCCTCTCATGCTTTGTTCAGACCAGCCAGCCCAGTGTCAGAGCCAGTTCCAGCACCAGTTACACTAGGAACCAAAGTGCTTGCCCGTGAACGGCTTGTGTCCATACCATTATGCAAGCCTATGACATGTCATCGACAGAGGGCGTTGCTTCGCCACCAAAAAAAAGGCCATACAAAAGTGGATCTGTTCACGGCAGAGAAAATAACAGTGCTATGGATCGCATCATCAACTACCTGCGAGAATTTGTACTCTTAATACAGATCATTATTTATCTGCACCAAGCCATGCTACAACATTTGCTGTGAAGAAGAAGGCAGTGATGCCAAATCCAGAGATGGAACTTCAGCAGGCCAACACAGATCAACCTGGTGAGGTCCACTCATGTCATCATGGTTCGCTTAGAAAAACCAAGTTCTGCTCCTCAATTTTAACTGCTTGCATACACACCTCACACTTCACAGCACTGATAGGTGGGGAGATCAGGGTGGGGGGGTCTTCCCACACCCCTGTTTCCTGGATGCCGTCCGGAGTGGGGGGGGTTGGTCCATTTGCTTGGGGTCTTGGCTGGCTGCATTGCTGGAGGGGTGCTGTGTGGGATTGTGGTGGTGGTGGTGGGGGTGTTGGGCTGGCTGTCCTCTTGCCCGCCACAGGACGTGTTGAGACCGGGAAAGATGTGTGTGTGCGGGCAATGGGGGTGCGGTGGTTGCCGGTGGGGTGGTGGGCCGTGGTGGGGTTCCTGGCAGCTGGTGTTGCTGCTTTGGGCTTTGGTTGGTGCTGGGGCTGCGTTGAGCTGCCGTGCCTTGGGGGGACTCGCGGCGGTTCTGCTCGCGGCCTGGAGGGGTGGCAGCGCTCTGGATACACGTGTTTGGTGCATGCAGGTGTGTGTGTAGGTGGGTGTGGGGGTGCTGTGGATGGGTGTGGGTATGTGTGGGTGTGTGTACATGTAGGTGTGTGCATGTGGGTGTCCATGTGGGTAGGTGGGTGTGTGGGCACAGGTGGAGGTGTTTGTGTTTGTGGGTGTGTGTGAATGGCCGTACATGTGGGGTGGGTGGTGTGTGTGCATATGTTTGTGTGGATGTGTGGGGGACTGGAAGGTGTGTGGGGTTTGGGGATTGGGCTTGGTGGGACGGGGGGCAGGGATGGGGGGGGGGCGGGCCCCTGGGGCACTTGGCTGTGGCATTGGAGTGCACACTGGTCCGCGGTGGGTGGCTGTCTGGGCCAGCCTGGACTCCCGGTGTGTTGGATGGGACCCGTGCCCGGGGGGACGGGTGCCTCCTGGGCTCGTGGGGCTTGGGGACCGGCGCCTTGCTCAGCCCTAGGTGGCCGGCCCCTGGCGGGGGTGTGGCGGCTGGCGTCCCTGGTCCCCTGGGGCCTGTGCTCGGCTGCTGTGGGGCCTCCCTTGACCATCTTCGGGGCAGACGCACTGTCGCCTCTCAGGAGGGACGGGCTGGATCCCCCCTCTCTGTGGTGTCTGCTGGTTGGCTGAGCCTTGGGGCCCTCTTTGTTGCCCCTGGTCCTTGGAAAGGGTATGGTTGCGGTTGCATGTCTGTGTTCATCACTCAGTGCATCTCAGTCTCTCTGCCTTGTTCTCTTTGTTTTACTCTGATGCAGTCACTCTGTCACAGCAGATTAATGTGAACAACTGACGTTGTGTGGATTTGTTACTGGTATTATTTGGGTGGACGTTGTTTATGATATTCTGTTCATGCTTTCTTCTCTTATATTCATCATTTAATAGGTCCTATAAATGTTATTTTATTGTAATTTAGTTTGTTTGTTTTTGTTCTTTCCTTCTCTTCTGTCCAGTTTATGCAGTTCTGGTTGTAGTTACTGTTACCTTTATAATTATCACCATGGTTGTTATTGTTTGTATTGTTGATATTTTCTTGTGAGGGTCTTCGCCACCTTCTTTTTTCTTGCCCCCCATGTCAGGTCTGGCATCAAAATGTGGTTCAGCAAAACGCATAATAAACACAGTAGAATATCAAGGGGAGCTTCATATACTTGACAAAGTTTTCCTTGGCAAAGCAAAGAAAAACAAAGTTTTACTTGGTGCCCATCAGGACCCAAATTTTCAGTTCCCTAACGCTCTGACTTTTGGAGTGAACATGTCTGCCAGTTTGAGATTAAGTGCGGGAACCTGCACCGGCACAGTTCTCTGTTGGTCTGAAAACAGCTTTTATATCCCACTTCTTCTTTGCTCACCTCTTTCTCAGTATATACTCTTGCACTTCCTCATTCCACAACCAAGAGTCCTTATGTAGTTTCCTTCGAGATGACACACCAAGTACGCTCCTACCTGTCTCCCTGATCACCCATGTAGGTGTCCAGTCATCTGGAAGTGCCTCCTAACCACCCAGAGAATGTCACTCCTACTTGAAGACCACACAACAATAACAACAGTATAAAACTATATATAACAATATCTATAGATATAAACAACGACAAACAAGTCAAATGGCATCTACAAACAATATGTGCACTGCAGTCTTCAACACATTTGGATCCAACTTACTAACAACTTAAGATGGAACTATCATACAACTTAAAAAACTTAAAAAAGAAAAAAAAAAAAAAAAGACATATTTTTAATGTTTGTGTGAAAGCTTTTAGTTTAAAGGAGTGATGGTTCCAATACAGAAAAGTGAGCTTATAGACATTTTTTGCCTTTTTGTCCTTGTCTCTTCTGAGCTACACTTCATGTTGTTTCTGTTTGATCTTTCAGCTCTATTTCTTTTTAAGTTTAAAGGCTGATTTTTGTTTTTTAGTTGAACAGATCAAATAATTTCTTTCAAATTATTTGTAAAACCATAGCAGGGCAAAATCAAGGTGAAAGAGGGAACAGGAGGAAAATGATGTTAAAGACACAGCATGGTGAAAATATATACATATAAAATACAAAACAAGACAAATCAAGATAAAAACACACCTTTATACCCAAATATGCGATTTAATGCATTAGTTTTTGAAAACAACATAAAAGTTGGTTATCTGTAGTTTTATACTGTTTGTTATTTTCATAACATGAAACTTGTGGAAGAGCAGAACATTCCGAGGTAGAGCATTGAAAACAGTATTATGATAAAATTTGTTCAAGTAAAATGTGAGTATGAAAGTAAAATATGAGTATGAGTAAAACATCAAAACATTTTGCAAGATTGCAAGACATTTTAGCTAAGAAAAGGAGAAAAGAGAAATGCATACCAAAATAAATACTGCATGAATCTCATAATTTAAGAATATATTTCAATGACAACTCTTAGATTGAGAACAAAGTCTGTTGTAAATGAATAAATAAATAAATAAATATATATACACTGAACAAAAATATAAATGCACGACTTTTGTTCTTGCTCCCATTTTTCATGAGCTGAACGCAAAGATCTAAAACTTTTTCTATGCACACAAAAGACCTATTTCTCTCAAATATTGTTCATAAATTTGTCTAAATCTGTGTTAGTGAGCACTTCTCTTTTGTCCTTTGCTGAGATAATCCATCCACTTCACAGGTGTGGCATATCAAGATGCTGATTAGACAGCAGGATTATTGCACAGGTGTGACTTAGGCTGGCCACAATAAAAGGCCCCTCTAAAATGTGCACTTTTACTGTATTGGGTGGTCCAGGGGGGGTCAGAAAACCAGTCAGTATTTGGTGTGACCACCATTTTCCTCGCACAGTCTTCTTCATGAATTCTCTGAAACAGCTTTGGAGATGGCTTATGGCAGAGAAATGAACATTCAATTCACAGGCAAAAGCTCTGGTGGAGATTCCTGAAGTCAGCATGCCAATTGCATATTCCCTCAAAACTTGTGACATCTGTGGTATTGTGCTGTGTGATAAAACTGCACATTTTAGAGTGGCTTTTTATTGTGGCCAGCCTAAGGCACACCTGTGCAAAAATCATGCTGTCTAATCAGCATCTTGATATGCCACACCTGTGAGGTGGATGGATTATCTCAGCAAAGGAGAAGTGTTCACTAACACAAATTTAGACAGATTTGTGAACAATATTTGAGAGAAATAAACCTTGTGTGTACACAGAAAAAGTTTTAGATCTTTGAGTTCAGCTCATGAAAAATGGGAGCAAAAACAAAAGTCGTGCATTTATATTTTTGTTCAGTATATATATATATATATATATATATATATATATATATATATATATATATATATATATATATATACATGTATATGTATATATATGTGTGTGTGTGTGTGTGTGTGTGTGTGTGTGTATATATATATATATATATATATATATATATATATATATATATATATATATATATATATATATATATATATAAAACGTATGCGCACTTGAAAGCCCTCGACCTGACTTATCAGGTGCACTACTGCCCCCAGTGGCCTGACTTATCGGTGCATGGCAAAGTTTTTGGACAGACAGTTGGACAAACGGACGACCAACTGATGACAAAACTCTGCGGCCAGTGTGGCAGAGAGTAAAACCAAAAAAACAAGACATTTCTAACTGCTTTAAAATATAATGGTGATCATTATGATGAAGAAAAACCTCTTAATATTTACATAACAGTAGGAAATGGAAATATGTATACGTTCCCCCAATTCTGCCAACCTTACCATGGTCTAGTCCATCACGCAAATGAGAGTTGACTAACATTGTAAAGTAGAACCCAGTCAAAGCATGCAAATATGAATAGAACATGAAATCTTTTCACTGAGTATCTCTGAACTTAACAAAATAGTGCAAATTAATAAAATCAATTGGAAAGTGGACACATTGTCAGGCACACTGAACACTAGCCAACAAAGTTCAGTATATTTTTCTGTCACTACCACAAAAATGTGAATGTTTTATTCTATCAGCTGTTACCAAAATGTCATACACTAATCCCATGAAGCGAGAAATTATTTAAATATTGCTAAAACATTTCAATACAGGAGATAACTTGAGAGAAATGGCAGTAATTAAAAAACTGTTAAAGAAATGTGGCTGAATGTGTTGTGGCTGAGTAGGAGGAAAGATATATCACCACCTGGTTAGTGAGTGTCATTTTGCAGTTTGTAACAGTGTTACACCCGCCTGTAAAGAATGGAGAGTCACTAGTTTTTCCAGCAGTGGCTCACATTGATGTCTCTAAAACAGGCGCCTTAATTAATTTCAGCTCTGGAGAGGCCCCATTTTAGGAAGTGCAGTGACCTTCAAAAGTGTGCAGTGTCCTCTTTTCTCTCCTGCAGCATTATAGACAGACACTCTTGCTGCTCTAGTCTGTTGCCTTTCTGTAGTGATGGGTTGCTTTGGTCAAACAAGGTCCCCATAAGTCAAACAATGGCTCGTATGTCTTATGATCCTGAATGCAAATTGTTTTCATAAAACCAATCCCTACTCAATGTCACCGAACTGAAGTGGTAAAAACAGGTAATAGGACCCAAACGCATATGAACAGACAGCCACACAGAGAAAATATTACCATTTTAATTATCAGCTACTTGCAATCTGCCAGGGGGTATGGGGGTAGTTGAACAGTATAGAAATTGGCTCAGTTGTGTGAAACAGGTGGCACTGATAATTGGTGACAAGCAGGTTTGGCCAGAATGGTGGAAAAAAAAAACTCACTCTGCTGTCTATGGGAGACATAGACAGACGTAGACAGCAGATGTTTTAAAAAATCAAAAATCCTTCCATGGTTATTGTGTCCTTTAAAGTCTACACATTCTCACACACAACTACAGCCGCAGGTATTGATTATGTTTGTGACAGATTAATCTAATCTGATCGCGATTAATTAATCTAATCGATATAACCCACCTCTTCAATTTATTGGTGGTACATGCCAAGCAGGGGCTTGTCCTTCTGTGATAGCCCTTCTGGCTCCTCCGCCTTACTGAGTTTTTATTGCCTGAGGCATTCCCTTTGCGGTTGGTCACTGGGGGCCATCTTCTTGATATATTCCTGGAGGCTTGTTGTTTCCTCCTGGACAGTAGCTTTGACACTCACTAATCCTCGGCCTCCCTCCTTTCACTTCGTGTACAGCCTCATGATCCTGGACTGAGGGTGAAACCCTCCATGCTTTGTAAGGAGCCATCACAAAGTTGACAAAGAAAGAAAATAAAACAAAGGCAAATAAAAGTAGAGGAGAAGAGAAAAATCCTGTTTTCTTGTGGTTAAGTCCATATTTGTAGTAGTCTACGTTACACCACCAGACCCATGTTGTCAGTTTGGACATCTGAGGATTGGCTCATAGACCAGACAAGAGTCGTTATATAATCATGAACGGAATAGTTTAGTTCCAGTCTGTGACTCTAACAGTAACTGAAACTTGTATTTGGCTAATTATTAACCATATACGGTGACAGTTTTTAGAAGTCTGCTAATAAGTACATTTACAAAGACAGTAAGAATAGTGAAGTAGTGTTCAGCTGTTATGCTGTAAAATGCAACAAATTTAACTTGGCTTTGGCCCAAATTAAGACATTTTTAAATCTGTTTGAAAACATCTTTCAGTTCATGCGTCTACATTTCTATAGCCACTTTTACACAGAGAGCCCGGAAAAAAGGTGAGATCGTGATCCCACCTTTTACACAACCAAGCCAAAGGAATAACAGAGGTGAGACTGAGGCTGGACTTTTACACAGTGGGCCTGCATTCCGAAATCAAAGGGGTGGTGACAGTGCACTGGATAGTGTGACGTATAACTTGCGCATCGGAAATACCCCGAGCATATCTTTTTAGCTAACATCTCCAGAGTCTCTCACCATTCCACAAATGTTAGCGTGGATAGAGTCCTACGCCCGAAGTGACAACAGCTCATGAATCTCGGTGTCTCCCCAGTTCGACATCTTTCAGGTTGCGTTGATATGTTTCTTTACGGAGCCATGACAGAGGTGGGACCAAATGATCAAACCATTTCATTCACAGATGTCATTCCGGAATAAAGGTGAAGTATTCCCGTAAACAGAAATGCTGTGTAAAAGGGGCTATTAACACACCTTATTCTTATCACAATGAACATCTGATGTCCTACTGTGTGATTTATTTCAATGCAATTCTGGAGTTCAGTATTTATTTTAACCTCTTCCTTCTCACTGGATTACTTGTGATTTAGTCGCCATTTCATATTAAATACATAAAACTTTCTACACTAAAACTTTTGTCAGTGTAGACATGCTATATTGTTTGAAAGGTTAGATTCTCCACAATTGAGGTACTAACTTAATTTTACAGTATTCCTGAGTGCCAAAAAATAAAAAAGAGAAAAAAAGAAGAAAAAAAAAAACTTTAAAAAATGATTTGCAATAGAAACTGTTCAAATGAGGTGGTATCTTAATTTTTGTCTTGTGGTTCTTCACTTATAAGCTTTGGAAAATGGTGAAAATTAATATAACTTAAGTGGAAAGTCAAATAAATGATTGTTTAATTATTTTATCATGATGTAGCAGACTCTTAATATTTTTATTTTTTATTTTCCCTTTGATGTTATCTACAGTATAAGCATACTGAACTGGCTTTGTGTGTGAAATGCACTATTTAACATAAATAAACTTACCGTACCATACCGTATCATACTGTCTTCATCTGCTTATCCGGGTCCAGGCCGTGGGGGCAGCAGCCTCAGCAAAGAAGGCCAGACAGCCCTCTCCTCAGCCTCTTCCGTGGGAATCCTGAGGCATTCCCAGGCCAGCCGAGAGGTATAATCCCTCCAGCATGTCCTGGGTCGGCCCTAAAGTCTCCTCCCAGACGGACATGCCCAAAACACCTCCCCAGGGAGGTGTCCAGGAGGCATCCTCACTAGACAAATGAACCACCTCAACTGGCTCCTCTCGATGTGGAGGAGTAGCGGCTCTACTCCGAGTTCCTCCCAGATGTCTGAGCTCCGCACCCTATGTCTCTAATGCTGAGCCCAGCCACCCTGCAAAGGAAACTCATTTTGACCGCTTCTACTCATGACCATAGGTGAGGGTCGGAACATAGATCAACCAGTAAATAGAGAGCTTCGCCTTTCGGCTTAGCTCCCTCTTCACCACAGTTGACTGGTTTTGTGCCAGCATTACTGCAGATGCCACCCTGATCTGCCTGTCGACCTCCTGCTCCATCCTACCCTCACTCGCGAACAAGGTCCTGAGATACTTGAAATCCTCCACCTGAGGTAGAACTTCCTCCCCAACCCGAAGTGGACACTCTACCCTTTTCCGGCTAAGGACCATGGCCTCAGACTTAGAGGTGCTGATCTTCATCCCAGCTGCTTCAGACTCAGCTGCGAACTGCCCCAGCGAGAGCTGGAGGTCACTGCTCGATGAAGCTAAGAGGACCACATCATCTGCAAAAAGCAGAGATGAGATCCTCTCACCATCAAACTCGATCCCTTCCCCCACCTGGCTGTGCCTAGAAATTCTGTCCATAAAAGTTATGAACAGAACTGGTGACAAAGGGCAGCCCTGTTGGAGTCCAACCCTCACTGGGAACAGGTCCGACTTGTTACCAGCTATGCAGAACAAGCTTGCAGTCCTTCCATACGGGGACTGAATGGCCGCTAGCAAGGGGACATCTACCCCATACTCCTGGAACACCCCCCACAAGATGCTCCTGGGGACATGATCATAAGCTAAATCCACAAAACACATGTGAACTGTATGGACAAACTCCCATGCCCCCTCCAGCACCCTAGCAAGGGTATAGAGCTGGTCCATGGTTCCACGTCTTGGACAAAAACTGCATGGCTCCTCCTCTGAGGTTCAACTACTGACCATACTCTCTTCTCCAGTACCCTGGCGTAGACCTTACCGGGGAGGCTGAGAAGTGTAATCCCCCTGTAGTTGGAACACACCCTCATCCCCCTTCTTAAAGATGGGGACCACCACCCCGGTTTGCCACTCCACAGCCACCGCCCCTGATGTCTATGCAATGTTGCAGAGGCGTGTCACCCAAGACATCCCTACAACATCTAGAGCCTTGAGATACCTGGGGTGCTTCCCATCAACCTCTGGGGCTCTGCCACTGCGGAGTAGTTTCACTACCTTGCCGACTTCTGCCACGGAGATTCGTCCATCTGTCTCCCGGTCTTTCTTGCTGGGATTGAGGAGCTCCTCAAAGTATTCTTTCCATTGCCCAACTCTATCCTCAGTTGACGTCAGCAGCTCCCCATCCCCACTGTACACATTGTGGGTGAATTGCCGCCTTCCCCCCCCAAGACACCGGACGGTTTGCCAAAACCTCATTGGAGCCAATCAGTAGTCTTCCTCCATGTCCTCACATGGCCTCAGTGACCACTATGACCATGCCCTGTTGGCTTCCTTCTTCAGCCTGACAGCTGCACCTGGCCCCAGCTGCTTTATGACTGCAGCTCATCATAGCTACCTTGACAAGGGCAGAGTGGAACAGAGCCCATTTGGACTCAATGTTCCCCTCCACCCGTGGGATGTGGTTGAAGCTTTGCTGGAGATGTGAGTTGAAGATCAACCTGACAGGCTCTTCTGCCAGGCAATCCCAGCAGACCCACACTACTCGTTTGGGCCTACCAGGTAGGCGTGGCATCTTCCCCTACCACCTGATCCAGTCTTCCTCAGAAGCGTCATCTGATGTGCTGCTGACGTGCCATTTATGGGATAAGGGCACAATCATAACATCTGAAACGAACAAACTCAAACATTGGATCAAGGAGGCAATAGAGATCAGGAAGTGGGCGAGTGGCACCATCAGCCGGGATGAGGGGGCGTACACCCTCTTGCACACCTGGGATTCCTGCCTCCAGAGACCACCCAAGGTGGAGGAGACGTGGTCGGCTCGATGGGCTCTGATTGGTCCGTCGAGCCGACCAGCTGATAAATGACATGTCAGCAGCACGTCGGATGACGCTTCTGAGGAAGACTGGAGTCACAGTCGAAACTGTCAAGCAGGTAACATCTAAAAAACTATACCTTGTCTGCACAAAAGAAAAAAGAGAAGTATAATTACATTAAAAAAAACTGATGTATCATTTCTGTAGCTCCATAACCGAGCATTTTTTTTTCATATTGAAAAATAAAGTTGGGAAACTCACCAGCTTTACCAGGTTAAAGTACTTATTAATACCTACAGAAATATTTGTAATAGAATGTTGTAGGTTTTTTATTTAAGAGTTACAGCCCATTGAACAGCAAAACTCTAGCTCCATAACTGCTTGACCTGACCCTTCTGTAACTGGGGATTAGACCACCAAGGCCCTTGCCTTGGTCTGCTGTCCAATCCACAAAGCACCGGACCCCTCCGCTTCCCCCTGCAGGTGGTGGGCCCACAGGGTGACAAGCCCATATAACTGGTTTGGGCTCGTTCCGGCCAGACCCCATAGGCGAAGGCCTGGCCACCAGGTGCTTGCCCAGGGGCCCCAACCCAGGCCTGGCTCTAGGGCAGAGCCCTGGTAGTCTTCCAGGCCGGGTACATATTCCCTTGTTTTTCTTTGTCATGAAAGACCTTCTAAACCGTTCTTCATCTGGCCATTTGTCTCGGACCAATCTGCCATGGGAGACCCTACCAGCGGCAAAATGCCCCGGACAACATTGCTCCTAGGGTCATTACGGCTCTCAAACTCCTCCATCATGGTAAGATGACGGTTCCTATGACTACTTGTATTTAAAAGCACCACCACCATTGCACCAGAGAATGGTAGGATCTAACAAAACTAGCACAGAAGATTCTTGGTGCCTAGGAGTGTCAAAGATCCACAAAAACATCCTTTAAAGTATTGTGAATGAAGGACTCAGTCTTTAGTAGGACCTTTAACTCACAAAGTGGCCAGATAATCATTGTAAATGATAACTTGTTCTCAGTCGACCTACCTGGTTAAATAAAGGTTAAATAAATCAAGTACCTCTTACAAATTGCATGTATATTTGTTGTATACATTATTGCTCATAGCAACAAATCCTAACAGCAGTTTTATGTACTTGCATTTGTATTGTACATCTTAGCCACAGTGCATGGCTGTTCTTCCTTGAATTTTGTGAGTTTTATATTGATATCTAATATTAATGTAACAGAGAACTGTGGCCCATATTAGAGCCAGGTGGTGGTAATGTACCATACATGGTAGTTTGACAAAAAATGAAGAAGCTGACTGTAATGTATCATAGTATGCACCTCATGAAGCAGATACATCAAATCAAATCAAATTGTGAATATATAGGGCCAATCCATAACAAAAGTTATCTCATGACAGTTTACATTTAGAACTGGTCTAAACTGGACTCTTACTAAGCCAACTCACAGACATCCAACAGAATCCTCCGGGAGCAAACACTTGGCCACAGTGGTGAAAAAAAAAACCTCCTTCAAGTGTCATGCTGTGAAATATCCAGTGCAGTATACATCGAAATATTTTATAGCCAATTTATTTTTCTGGTTTATCACATAATACATACTACTTTTGGTTAGAATGACTTATGCCTCCAGACTGTCTTTTTGTTGGTGACAAAGGAAATGATATTTTTTTATGAACCATAAAATTCTCTGTCGAGTTTAACCAAATTTTTGAAGACTGATACAATAACAAGAGTTTGAATCAGGAAAAAGCAACTTTCACTTTATTAGAAACTTTATTACATCCCTAAATAAATAAATCAGACTGAACATCGAACTCAAAGTAATGAATCAATAAATGTGGAACTAAAACTGAACTGTAAACAACTCAGGTCGGAGTAATTTTTTATTTTTGAGAATATTTTTTTTTTGTTTGTTTCCCAGTTTAGAAGTCTGAGATTTTGCCAACAATGCCAGGTTCTTCAAATACCGATAATTTGTAGTAAACAAGCCCGGATTAACCATATGGGCAACTGGGCAATTGCCCAGGGGCCCGCGATGTCTGAAGGGCCCTGGGTAGCTCGGGCATAACGAAAATATCTGGTTATCTTTTGCTTATAAATGAAACTGTCCGCTGACCGGAGCCATTGCACTGCACAGAAACCCTGCTCCTGCTGTCTGTGACCGTGAGCTGAGACCCTCTCCTCATTGGTCAGTCCAAAAAGCAAATCAGCTGTGACGCAAATCAACGTGCGTGCACTGAGCGGGATGTGAGACGTCAAGAACTATGCGACATACGTACGCGAATCAAAACGATGTTTACATTGCACTTACTTTAACTCTCTTGTTGAATTCTGAGGTGACAAGTGGATTTCTGTATAACTCTTTCTTCGCCAATGACGAGATTTTCCGTCAGTCCGTGTTTTCACTGTTATGCTATAGTTGGAGGTGTTGCGGATCATGTGAAATACTTTCCTTAGTCCAAAAACAAACAATTAAGCAGTTTTTTCGGAAAAATGAAGGACCGGGTTTAATGTTCTCGCACTGGAGTCTGTATCCCATAGCAACGCATCCAGCAGCAGTCACTGAATGAGGAAATGCAGACTGTGCAGGAACCGCGCACAGTTTCAAAAGCCTTAAAGATGATTATGGAGACAGAGTCTGACAATTCAATATATGATGGAGCTACAGAAGAACCATTTAGAGACAGGAACGGAGAAATAGAAGGTGAAGGAGACGGACACGGAACACGGGAAACACGGAGCGGCTCAGGTCCGACACGGAGATGGGGGGGGCACGGAGCGACACGGAGACAATGACAGACAGGAGGAAGAGAAAAGAGACATTTCTAGGGGACATTCAAGGAGAAGACAGACACACAGACATGGGACAAGACAAAGGACAGCTAGTGTTCATCTGTTAGAGTGAGTTCAGATTCAGACTGAGGACACAGATGTGGTTCAGCTCCATAATGTCAGTGTGGACAGAGGTAAGACACTGTTTGATTTAGCTTTTGTATGAAATAAATAAATTAATAAATAAATACATATATTCATGCAAAGATAAATAACTACATGTCCATATAATTATTTACAGATCAAACACAGCAGCTGGTCCAACAGGAGGATGTGGTGCAGCCAAGCAAAGGCCAGAAATCTACAGTATTTAGTGAATGTTTCTTTTTTTCTTGAAAATGAGGAATATTGAAGTGTTTATATCAAAAAGCTAAACTAATATGTTGTTACTTACAGTATAACTGATGTATGTCAAAGTGTAAAGTTTATCAGGAACCTGGTGCTTTAGAAGATGTTTGGTCTAAAGTTTGGTGTGGATTCCACTAACATTTTGTGGAATGATGGGATATCTTAGAGCTGTTTGTTATTATTATTGTTGTTATAATTATTTTATTTTGTGATTTTGAATACAGTGTTACTGTTGGTAAAGAAGAAAGAGTCAAAAATGTAAATAGAAAATCAGTTTTATCTTGAAAATCAATGTCTTTGAAAAAAATTCAATTTTCTCAGTTTTTTGCTCTAAATTCATTTTTTTCCTGAAAATGACCAATATTCAAATGTTCATATCTCACGAACGAATGAAGATAGAATAAAATCATTTTTTGTGTTTAAAAGTTGAAGTTCTGTTCTTTCTTTTGATGTATTCAGTGTTCACATACTCCTAACACAACATTTTCAGTGAGCCTCCAAAGATTAGTGAAAATGACCAAAAAGGCTGGCGCTGGCTACCAACTCACTGGAAAATGCTCTGGAGGGGAAAGAGTTAAAATTCATATCTGAGTCTATCAGATTATGTTTGTGTTTTGTCTGTGGGCTTTTTCTGATGATTCAATACATTTGTGTTGGCAAAAAGTGTTCTTAAATATATACTGGATACTTTGGAAATGGTTTCTTATTTATTTTTTGTGAAATGGAGGACACTTCCTTCTCTTTCAATGTAGTGGATCAATTTTAGATTATACTGATGCTAATGTGTTTTGTTTTCATATCATCATATGCAAGTGAGTGGCCTTGACAAGAGGCTATAGTGGTGCACTTGTAGTTCTACGAGCATTTACACATTTGTACATCAAAATGCATTTGATGATAGTTAGATATTGAAGTATGGGGTATATTTACATATATTCCTGGAACTTATTCTGTATTTTGCCAGATTATAGGGATCCTGGGGTTGTGATGATGGGGCCCTTGAATATGGTTTCCCAGGGTACAATGAAGTGTTAATCTGGCCCTGGTAGTAAATGTTAAGTAAATGTTCAGAAAAACAAATTAATTAGTCTATTTCTTCTATAGGGTGAAATTGATTGTCAGATTATTTTTATGAAAATAATACTGTCCCATTTTACCTACAGGGAGCACAAACTTTGAACAGGAGCAGTGTATCTGTTGTTAGAACAGTTTTGTGTAACCTTGTGCAGAAGGAAGTGGAATAAACTGTTAGTAAGCCAAATGGAATGAAACAGAGTAAAGTGGGTTGTCGATATTTGGTAGAAATTGGGTCTTGGATGTTCTACTGAAAATAGACATCTCAAACTCATATCTGTGTTTGTGTTTTTGGTGCAAGGTCACTCAGCTGTCACTTGAGTTTTGAGTTTTGGGGGTTTGCACAGCAGTAACAAACTAGTGCTCCAAACTAATTATATCACCTCCAACCAGCAGATGGTTTTAAAGGGCAGAAAATGCAGATGTTGTCAGAGTAGTAAAAAAATGTGTACGGGAAAGAATTATTTACTTTTTAAATGGGACTAAATTAGAAAACACTCAGATAGTGTAAACCCTCACCAAGGCAGCTACATTACCCACATCATCTCCGCATGATTATAAAAATGCATGCAAATTCACTCAAGAATTTATTTTGTATTCTGAAAAATAATGGTCCGAAGATATGTGCATGCAGATACATCTGTGTGCAAAATTGTCTAATATGGTTTTACCTTGTTTTCATCTCCAGGGCCCAATGTTGTCACTGGACTGAAAACTATGAAGTAGTATTAGTGTCATATTTATCTGTTCATTTTGCTCAGTCAACTAGAGCTGTAAGGTTTAACTTAGCCCTCCCCATGCTAAGGATAAGGTTGGGTGAGATAGATAGATAGATAGATAGATAGATAGATAGATAGATAGATAGATAGATAGATAGATAGATAGATAGATAGATAGATAGATAGATAGATAGATAGATAGATAGATAGATAGATAGATAGATAGATAGATAGATTGATAGATTGATTGATTTACTTTTTTCATCCCCTAGGGGAAATTCAAAATACCAAATGCGGTCCACAAACACAGCCATAGCACATCAACACACAATAAATAAATAAATCCAGAGTATAAGTAGCTGTGAATAACTTAGATTAAAAAGAGGTAGACTTAAAAGACATGGCCAAATACCTAATGATTTTTTTTTTTTTTCTTTTTCAAATCAGTCAATTTTGAGAGCTATCACAATATCAAATTATTATTTCTGTCATGTTTAAGGGCTGACTTTTAGCTGTCAGTTAAAGCTGATTAAGCTTTGGTTTTAAATTATTTGTAAAAGACATAACAAGAAGGAAACAGTGTAAAAGATGTACAGCATTGGTAACATATCCTACATTGTCGTACACAAAGATATCTTTTATCCGTCATTTGGTTTGTTTGGCTCAGAGATGAAACTATTAATTGATGAATGGACTTGAATTCGATTAAAAAGAATATTTGATTACAATTTTCCTGAATGAAAGCTTCATTTCCTCAATTTTGCTGTCTCTAAACTTTGGTTCCACTGTTGCGTTTCACATGGACATTTATTGTGACGCACATGATGCAAGGATCAACACAAACAACATAGGACAAAACCGGAGAAAATATCTGTATGCTCACTTTTCTTCATTGGAACCATCACTTACTCCTTTAAACCTTTAAGCTTTCACACAAACATTAGAAATATTTGTTTTTGTTTTTTAAGTTGTATGTTAGTTCTATCTTAAGCTGTTAGTAAGTTAGTAAGAAAGGATACAAATGTGTTGAAGACTGCAGTGCACATATTGTTTGTAGATGTCATTTGACATGTTATTTATATTGATAGATATTTTATATATACTTTTATGCAGCTGTTATTGTTGTTATTTCTATATAGATTTGTTTTATATATACTTTTGCTTTTATACTTTTTGGTTGTTATTTCAGCTGGGATAAAGGACAAGTTGTTTGTCATTTTCAGACATGTTTGTTTCACTTTTTTTTTCACCTATTCAAGTAATTGTTTAATCGAATCAAATTAAAGAAAATAATTGATAGAGTAATCAATTACAATCAAATAATTGATAGCAGCAGCTCTAGTTTGGCTGTAGTTGTTTTATATGCTACAGATATCAAAGGAAGTATGAAAAATGAAAATGTTATAGTCTGGATATGTCATGTAAAAGGGCACTAAGTACAGGGTTTTAAAGGTAAGAGTTTACCTGTAAACAGCCTCACCTGTTAATATGACAGTGTCTTGTGATAGATGTATGGAACTGAATCATATCACAAAGGGGTCTTTGATAAGGTCATTTATTAGAATAACTGGGTTCCAGGGATAGTTCAGGCCAGGACACAGTGTGGCTCCCCTGTAGGCCCACACCAATCCAATGAAGATCCAGCTGGTAGATTACATAATGCTGCCTTAAGGCTTTGTGCAGAGTAGCACTGGGCCTGCTCAAAAACCTCACAGGCAATTACATGCAAGTTCCCCAGTCTGTGTGTGGAGGCTGAGCAGAGACTGGAGGCTTATGTGCAATTCACTACACTTAGTGTAACAGCAAATGCGTTACTGCACCCTGTCATCTCTGAGTCTCCTTTGACTATCTCTGTCTCATTTAAACACTACACCCACTACCTGCACAACAACACATCTTCCAGGTTGTTCCAATAATAGCTGTTATTTTAATTTTCTCACATATTTCTAACATGCCTTTTGTAGCAATCATTGTTCATTTGCTCTAAGTGGATCATGGAATTGGTGATGCGTAATCTGCATCAGCAGTCTGTCAGGTTGTCTGTCATAGTTGTTACATGTCTTCCACATCATTTGAAGTGTTGTATCATGAGGTTTTGGAACTATACATAGGTGTGTATATAATAAACAGAGAAACATGCACTTCCCTTTAACATCAGTGAATGTTAAGCTAGGCTGTGGATTCATCTGACTGAAACATGTCACCATCATAATACGAATAATAAATGACATAAATAAATACATATGGAATTAGGCTTCAGTGAAGCGGTTATAAGAAAATGAAAACCTTAAAAGTCGACAGACAGTTAAAAACCAAATCTCATTAGGAAAGTCTGTCCTGAGATTTTAAGCCCATCCTGCCAAAGGGGCCTGATCATATCCATCCATCCATCCATCCATCCATCCATCCATCCATCCATGCAGATGTTCATTAAAGTTCAGAGTAAATTCCAAAGTTATTATATTCAAACAGAGAAAACTGAAGAAAAAGTGACTTTTTCAGCAAAATACATCATTAACTGAGCATAAACCAAGTGTCTCCATTCTCTGTCATTTATGAAACTCCATGGGTTTTACTGGTTAATCAATGTTGCAGAAGATGATGGTGTTTCCATGTTCACTACGGAGCCTCTGAACATCCAAATGGGTCATATCAGATGACCATGAAAAGATGACAAACTGCATTTAACACCAATTATTTACATGTATTGATAGGATTAGTGGATGAACAGTTATTGAACATTTTAGATCAGTGGATGATTTTGGTTGGTGGTGGATGTTTGGGTCTTTATGGGTTAACGTGTTTTTGAGAATTCCATTAGTTGATATCAGGAAGAGAGTTGGTGAGTTGTCAGGTTACTATGAGAAGTGGATTGTGATTGGACACTCCTTGATTAACCACAACATTTTGACCACTGAGAGGTAAAGTTAGTATACTGTTGATCTCATTACGGTGGCACACATCACTCTTTGGGAAATATTAGACAGTGAATGAACATAATTTGTGTTTGAAGCAACAAAATGAGCAGTGTAAGGATCTGAGCAACTTTGATGAGGCTCTCCAAAACTGCAGGTCTTATTCAGTGTTCCCAGATATTCTAAGGATGAAGTGGAAGAAGGGCAAGGGCAAGACAGACAACAGAAGAAAAAACTGGATTGTACTGATGAATTTAGTACATGATTTTATTGCTTTGTTGGAGTTAACAAATCCTAGCACTGCCTCTACTTCTTTTGGTTCAGTTTTCAGCATTATGCCAGATCAGTGTAGTCCTGCCACTCACCATTACGTGCCAAAAAAATTGGACAACAGACTTAAATGCCACATGGTGTGTGTGAACTGAAGAGACAAATGAATTCCATCTGAAAACTGTCGTATGGAAGAGGCAAATGAAATGCCATGATATAATACAACAGCAACTGTGAGTTATGTAATGCTCTCCTGCCCTCTTGAGAATAGTGGAGCTACTTAACACTTGATATTAAACACACACCATTTCAAATGTTCTTTGAAATAGTGAGGAAAAAAAAATGTCTGGAAACGGGCCTAAGATTTTCCTCTGGTTCTCAGGGATGTCAGTGCTCTCCTTGAAGTTTGACATGAGGAATACCTGGTACAAGGACATGCTCAAAACAGAATATGAAGAGAGCCAGTGGATCTACACTCTTACCACCACTTGGCAGAAAAAGGCTTCAATATTTAGAGAAATGAAGTGGGCGCTTGTTCTGTTATAGCAATAGGTTCAGCAATAGGGCGACTGACACTATTGACTGTCAGTCACTTCACTTTCTTCTGTGTTTCCATGGGAACAACCTTGTTGTTCCACTTCAGGGCTAATTCTGTATGAAAAGAACAAGCTTGTAGAAGGAACGGTAAAACCATGGCTGCATACATGAGTCATCCACTAACACATCCACTCCCTCTCATCATCCTGTGCAAAGCTCTGTGGTTTTCTCACTCTAAGGGGTCTGTCAGTACTCGCTGCATGATGTACCTAAACACAGAAACTCACAACAGAGAACACACAATAACAATGCAATACCATGAAGCATTAAGATGGACCATGGGGTGAACACCAGGAAATTTAGTCATATATTGTACCAAAAATAATGTAGCTATTTATTCATTTTGAAAGCTAAATAATAAAAACCAGATGAACTAATGCTTTTCACCAGTGCAAACCCACATTTGACAGCAAAAACACTACTGTTTTACCAATGAGGTACAGTGCAAAGATAGTGCCAGAAAGGCATATACCCAGTTCATTTTGTTAAAAAAAAAAAAAAAAAATGCAAAATACAATATCTTACTCTTCAGGTAAAATAAATGTATCTACCAATTAGGTTTGACCACAGAGTGTGAATTGGTAAAGTCAGATTTCAGTATTGTGGCAGCCTACATATGTCACCTCTCCACCTTTGTATCCTGCACCGTAGTATATTCTGTATTTTCCCTGTGGATTGCTCCCATCCTGTCACACTCTCACTCACAAGTCTGTTCCTGAAATGGCTCTGCAAACACGTTGGAGATTGTATTTGTGTTTTTGAAACATTTTCTGTCACTATTTGAGAATAACACCTCCAGTTCGACCACTCCACCAACTCCTGCTCTCTCTCATTGGTCTGTGTTGCCATGTTCTGAGGGATACATGTATAAAACCCAAGGAAAAAGGACCTACAAAGGCTACAAAACCAATATAGAGATATTTTAAAGATGTTATACTGTTGGTGGCCATTGGGGGGGGGCTCCAAGAAGCCCTGGCTCCAATAACATCCAATCCAATAACATTGTACTTCTCTCTAAAAATACCAAGTCAGTGTTATGCAAGACTCATTCTGGACTTCTTGATTTATTTGGAACCTATAATAACTCATACAGTGGTCCATCTTCAGTTTCTTTTGTTAAAGAGATCTTTGGTAAAATAAAATGATGTCCTTGTTGTCTGCTGCATGAGGCTTTGATTAACAGGTTTGTATGACTGCTTTCTTGCCTTTCGCAGTTCTTTTTATTCAATAAAATGCTTCTTACCTACAGTAAACATACAGCTCTGCTGTAGCTGGGGTTAATAGGTTCCACCAACAAGACTGTAAGATGACTTTGTTATGTAATAGTTGATGATGTTTACTGTTTTACTGAGTCAGCTAGTATTTAGCATTAGCTCACCCGTGACCCCTTACAGACAGCTAGAGCGGCAGCTATCAATTATTTTTGTAATCGATTAATCTATCAATTATTTTCATTGTTATGATTTGATTAAAAGATTATTTGAATAGTCTGAAAATGACAAATAACTTGTCCTTTATTCCAGAACCAGCTGAATCAACAACCACAAAAAGTATAAAATCAAAAGGATATATAAAAAAATATGGATATAGAAAAAACAACAGTATAAAAGTATATATAAAAATATCTACAGATATAAACAACAACAAACAAGTCAAATGACATCAATAAACAATATGTTCACTACAGTCTTCCACACATTTGGCTCCAACTTACTTACAACTTAAGATAGAATCAACATATAACTTTCAAATCAAACCAGATTTTATCTATATAGTGCCAAATCATAAAAAAAGTTATGTCATGACACTTACATTATAGAGTTGGAACCAGACACTCAAGCCAATTTACAGACACCCAACAGAATCCTCCAGGAGCAAACACTTGTGACTGGTGACAGTGGTGAGGAAAAACTTCCTTTTAACAGGCAGAAACCTTGAGCAGACCCTGACTCCCAGAGAATGGCTGTCTGCCTTGACCAGTTGGGGTTAGAGATAGAGGGTAAAGGAAGAGAGAAAGAGAGAGCAGTAGAGATAGAGAGAGATGGGGGAGAGGGGGAGAAGGGGGGAAGTAGGTGGGGGAGACACATGGATGCAGTTGATGCACAGATAACTGAACTAGAACTGTCAAAAGTAGATCAGCTGGTGTTAGTATAATTACTAGAAACCAGAACAAAGGTCCATGACTGTTGATACTACTAGTACAAATACAAGTACTAACAGTGGATATACTGCTATTACAACAGGTAGTACAAATAATAGAAACCTCTACCACCTATAGAACTATATAATAAACACTATCATAACTATATGGATAAGTGAGTGATGACGATGAAGGCAGGAGAGAGGCAGGACCACAGCAGCAGGTCCAGAGATGATCCTGGGAGAACCTGTGAGGTGATAAGGCACAGAGACTCCGGGGAAGAAGTAAAGTCAGTAACATGTATTCACTGGGGTGTAAATAGAAGAGAAAATTAGGAGAGAAAAAAATGCCAGTGTTCTTTTACCACGTAAAACCTAAGTTTATTTTTGTTACATTCCTGTAAGAAACTGTCCGTGTTAGTTCTTGGTAGAGCAGTGATGGTTATAATTGAAATGAACTGGCGCTACCTGTTCATAAATTTTCATATTATTGGTAGATCACCTGCATAATATAGCCACATCCTTTGCCACTTTTTCTAGATTGCAGCCTGCAAGCACTGCTTTAGTAAATCTGGTCTTATAAGTGTCTATAGGGGCACACCACCAAGTTTATCATATATGGTTTAGAAAAATTATCATTTCATACTAATTACTCTTGAGAATTTAATAGGGTTAAGATTTGTTTGAGATATGTTTTATCTTTTCTTTTTTTGTCTTAGGACTAAAGGTTTTTACCAGTAGTCTTTTTTTTTTTATATGTATATATTTTCAAAACACCAAGTACTTTCACACACAGCATGATTGTGTAGTACTGCAGCAATTACGGCTGCATGATATTGGACAAAGCTGACTATATATATTGCGATCTGAAAAAATATTCAGGAGTATGTATCAGCTGTGAGGTGCCGACGTAAATGGTCCAACTAATTAGTTGTGTTTCCTCTTGTTGTGGCAAGAGGTGTAAGGCACTGTCGACACAGAACACGTGTTTCAATATCATCCTTCTTGTAGTCGAAATAATTACAGATAACTGATGTTGCTTTTCTTTTTGGCACTAAGTCTTCATTTTTGGTGATTTTCTCTTGTTCGTTGCTCATTTTTCAGTATTGTTACCAGCGACTCACTCCAAACTGATTAAGAACGATTGTGATTGGTGGACCGTTGTGTGCCATGTGTGTTAGCTACCTTAAAATTAGATGAGAACATGAGAACATGTTGAGTTCATTTGCCTCCTACATTGCAGGACCTGCAATGTGACTATTGCACACACGTACATTGCGATGTCGATGTTCAAACGATATATTGTGCAACTCTAGCAGCAATACTGCACAGGTAATCATCCTGGGAGCGTAACCACTGCTTAGTGCTTTCTGCAGCCATGCTGTTACAGTGTAATGGTGTAAAGTGAGATTAAGCTCTCCTTTAATCCTCCTCCACTCAATATGACCTCACTGTGATGTACAAGACACAAGGATTTGTCATTGGTGCAGCTTGTGCTTTGCTATGTGACCTACAGCCAATCAGAGCTTCTTAGCTCAGCATCCACCCCCTGGGTAGTCAGCGGTGGAAGAAGGGAAGAGAAAAGGAAAAAAAGGCTTAAGTGAGCGGGAACATAGACGAATGATGAAAAAAACATGATAACCCCAAATACACTAAAACACAAACAGACCTGAGTGTGTGTGTGTGTGTGTGTACATATATATAAAATCATTGGTTCAGGTTGGATTTTAGAGGATGTTCCTACAAATATGGTTAAGGAAATGTCAACATATTTAAGTCTACAAATCCACTTGAATGAAAATGAATTACTTTACATGTTTGCATTTTATCACTCAAGCAGAGATAACAGACACTTGCCCCCCTCATATCCATGATGATGAATAATATCACCATGTTGCCAATGCACTAAATGAAATTTTAATGTTATAAATCAATTCCTTTACCCTTACAACATGCTGTAAGACATGCTACAAGATTTTGATTTATGTCTACCTGTGTTTTTTTAAAGTTACTGAAGGCAGAGTGGATATAATATCATTATCAAGATTGTATTATCAGAGGAAAAATGAATACCAGTCAAATATGGAAGCTGTAGAAAAGAAAATATGGTCTCAGTTCTATATTATCTTCAAGATCAGCAAGACATCAATCATGATGTCATGTAGATATGGTCATGCAGCATGTGATGTTTATTTTACCAGAACACTAACATCTTTAATATCAAATCAAAATGTGTTATAGATTTAGATCACAGATTATGTACATGTATATATTCTGGTAGTATTCCTGTAGTTTAATTGCCAGTATAGTATCATAATGAGTCATATGTGTTAGTTACACAAATGTTTAACAGTCATAGGTAACATATGAAAGCAGTGTTTTCCTGTTGGACAGCCTTAAGGTACTTGCTTTATGTACTGTATTTCTATAAAGGAACGCTAATTTCTATAAAGGAAGTTTTATGTAAATTGTATCATTCTTTTATTGAAAGCCTTCTAACTTTAATTTTTACCTGCTAGTTTAAGCTCTTGTTAGATGATTGACCTGCCCTGTTTCAGTAACTGTTTTATTAATTTCATGACATTCTACTGATTTTTTGATCATTTTGTTTTGTTTGGATTATTGACTGGAGGAACTGATCAACATTTCTTTAGTTATTATTATACCAATTATGCCTAATGTCACTAATTTGCATCATAACTATTGTATATGTTTTGTTCAAATTAACAATCTACACTTATTTCAGCATCTGCTTGACTTACTATTATTTTTTATATATATAATTGTAAATAAATTTATGCAGTAAGGGGTTAATGTGCCCACAGACATTTTAACTTGATGTTCATGAATTGTCTGTAAGACTGTATGTATGGTCTGGGAAGCTATAAATGAATTCCCAAGGAGGGAAAAATAAAGTTGTCTAAACTGAACTGAACTGAACTGTATTTCTAGAATCAAATACTAACTCTGATCTTTTTCCTAATCACAGTAACTGTCCATGCTCCCTGGCTGCAGCTCTGGCCAGGGCCACAGCAGACAGCATGCTGCAGACTGACCTTTCCGTCCACCACCTCAGTAAGACTGTGGAAGATGGAGCTGAGCCATTCCCACGTGAGTCCTCAGAGAACCCACCAGAATACACTCACTGTCTCACACACAGGCAAACTACAAATTGTACACAGAAGCACACGCAAAGCCACCAGGGCTTGGTCCCCGTTTCCAGTTAATGCAAAGCAGCACTCAGTGGTATTTGACCGATAGATGGCAAAAAGTAAACCCCAAAATACAGACAACTCAGAAGTTAGCCAGGATTCTTTAAGCAAATGTTTTGTCAGTATTGCAATAAGTGCTGTATAAATATATGAATAATAAACACTTAATGAAACATGATAAGAATTTCATGTAGCTCTGGGTGATATATCAAATTAATTTACCTAATTCCTGGTTTGTTTCGGATTAGTGCGTCCTCTCTGCAGCTCTATAGCATCAGTCAGCAGTGTTTTGTCTCGCCTATAAAATGTATACCCAGTGACACCCACAAACCCACTAATATGCACACACAGAGACAAAAACATTCTTTAACTTACTGTACATAGATGGTTCCACATGCAGATTCCTTTTTGTCTGAGACTAAGACAAGACCGAATAAAACTACTGACTACAGCTGAATCCAAATTCACCCCTTGGCCCTCCCCCTTACCCCCACCCCTCTGTTTTGCATGTACACGTGAAGGGGTAGTGTTGTCCTGATTCTCAATTAGACGGAGGGGAAGGGCTAAGGTGGAGCTGTATAGCCCTCAAAACGGAGATTTTGCATCACCACACTACAAATGGAGGGGTAGGAGAATTTTCCCAAAATTCTGTTTGAATCATTGGCAAGATGGAGGTAAACAGAGCCAAAAAGGGCAGCAGTGTGCTGAAAGAAACACACAAATGTACGTATTTTCTTCGTAAACAACTTAATCATTTGATCGACTGTTTAATGCCATTTCAATGTGTTATAGATCGCATTTCTGTGGTTTATAGTTTATAGCTGCAAAAAGATGACCAAAGTCCATAGAACAGAGATGGTTACAGCTACTGACGGCATGGTGAATACTTCTGGAAACAAAGTTTTTGCATATGTTAATATTGGCATTGATGACTGCTAATGACGTAACAGGCCGCAAAGGGTTGTCCCATTTCATAGGGGAATGTTTCAACCCCTAACCCTTGCAGCTCCGTGTCAAGGGGTAGTGTCAAGTGCAAGGGCCAAGGGATTGGGGTAAGGGGGAGGGCTAAGGGGTGAATTGGGATTTGGCCTTAAGTCTTGAGAGCCAAAGAGCAAACCCAAGGCCAAAACTAACCTGCTGAATGCTACAATACTGCTTCACTGTTTCCAACATGAAGCAGGGGATAGCACATTTTTCAGATATGTCACATTCATAGCAAATAGAAATGAGCTGGGCATTTCAGGCAAGGGGTGAAGGAAATAAAGAGAAGGGACATGTGGAATAGAGAAGGTGAAAATGAACAGAAGACTTTCACTGCATTCACAAAGTAGACAACCAGGAACATAGACCATAGACAATATATCAAATGTATAAACTGAGAAAACATACCATTTTGAGGAAAAAAGTATGGTAATTTTCAGTTTGATGGTATAACACATTTCCAAAAAGTTGGGACAGGGCCACGTTTACCACCGTTTAGCATCAACTCTATTTTTAACAGCAGTCTGTAAATGTCTGGGAGCTGAGAAAAGCAACTGCTTGAGAATCATGCATGGTTTTAATATAGTGCCACCAGAGGGCCCAAAATCATAGATATTAATTTTTGGCCTTGTTCTTAGTGTGCAGAGGTTTATACAGATTCTTGGTATCTTTTGATTATATTATATAGAACTGATGTAATTATGAGGGATTAAAGTCGCTGCACTTTTAAGTTGGGGATCACTTTTCTGAAATTTTCCCACAATTTGTAGACACAGTTTCTTGCAGATTGGTGATCCTATGACCATCTTCACTCTCTAAGACACTCTTTTTATATTCATTCAAGCCACTGACCGGTTTCCAATTAAGCTAAATAATTGCTGAATGTTCCTCCAGCTGTTTATTGTAACCTTTTTGTTTCCCCCATCCCAACCTTTTGGAGATGAGCTGCTGTTATCAAATTTGAAATTCCTTATTTTCAATTTTTTTAAACTTTTGAAATGGTATATTTTCTTAGTGTAAACATTTGATATGCTTCCGATGTTCAATTTTAAATAAAATATGGGTTTATAAAATTAAGTCAATAAATAAATTAATTGCAGTCTGCTCATTTAGATTTTTTGGACTTGAGGTTGTAAATGATAATGTTCATGATAAAACACAGTGATTCAGAGATGATTCAGGAAACATTTGTTTGAAAAGATTCAAGTTTTATTTAAAGCTTCCGCCATTTATCCCCTGCCTTCTGGGGATGTTGCATATTTGATAAAGAAAAGGATCAGGGGACAAAGAGCATTTAGTAGGAATCACTGAACCATAGAATAAGTAAGGATGGCTTTCATTCTGACACCAAAAATCAGGAACGTGGTCTATTACATAATGAGCAAAACTGAATAACCCATTTTTAGAAAACCCCATTTAGTTGTCTGCATCCATGATAACATCTACAAAAACATTTTGAGTTCAATGAAGAGGAATTGGGCTGGATTTTTCTATAAAAATCCTTACAGTCTTCATTGCCTCTCTTATGCTCTCTGACATGCAGTTGACTAATTTACACAAGAAGCACATCAGCTCCAAGCACAACAGACTTGGTAGTTGTCATTAGTTCATCCTTAAGCCTCTCTATTACAAGTAATTCAAGACAGAATTAAAAACTAGTTTTAAGTATGGACCAAATGCACTTATTCTCACTTTCTCAATACAGGGATGAGTGTCTCCTCAGTAACAAACAAACAAACAAGTTATAACAGAATAAACTATTCTGAAAATGAAAATGAAAGGACTATAAAGCCATCTTTCTTACTTTTGTGTTGTAGAACAGTATGTCACATCCTGTTTGATGCTGTGTCACTGCACTTTATGCCTTTTTTCTTTTTCTTACCCTATTCCTTATCCTAGAGGTATTAGCCTTCTGCCTACTCTCTCTCTCTATAACAGAATGAGAGAGAACAATGTCAAAGACACATAGTTATCATTAGGATGTAATACCTGCAGCTCATATTAGTAGGTCAGGCCTACAGCATAGAGGAAGCTGTCCTAATGCTACTGAAAGGCTAGCCCGTGTCCCACTTCTTCTTTTATACTGCAACCTAAAAAAAATCTTTTAACTGATTTGTGTGTGTGCATGTGTGTGCCAGAGATGGAGTCAGTCAAGCTGGCCCGACTGGTGTTTAATAGATTGTTTGAGATGTGCTGCCTTTGGCTGAAGGAGCTGCCCTTCCACCGCCGCCCACAGCCATACTATGAAACCTCAATCCATGCCATCAAGAACATGCGGCGCAAAATGGAGGATAAGCACGTCATAATCCCTGACTTCAACACTCTCTTCAACATTCAGGTAGTTACATCAAGCCCCATGCTAAAAGCTATAGTGCCATCATCTAACACGATATACTGCTTTATGGGTTAACAGAAAGACCCAAGCACCCACCACTGATCTAAAATGTTTAATAAATGTTGATTCTACTAATCCTATCAATTCATGTAAATAATTGGTGTAAAATACAGTTTGTCATCTTTTCATGGTCATCAGATATGACCCATTTAGACGTTCAGAGGCTCCGTAGTTGAACGTGGAAACACCATCACCATCTTCTACAATATTGATTCACTGTAAAACCCATGGAGTTTGATAAATGACAGTGGATGGAGACACTTGAATTTAATTTATATCATTAATTTCAATTAATGTAATGATATATTTTACTGCAAAAGTCACTTTTTCCTTTTTTTATTTCTGATTTGATCTAATAACCTTTGAATTTACTCTGAGCTTTTATATAATCCACATAATCAGTCAATTAAATATAGGAAAATACATGATTTTCACTGAAAAATGCAAAATGCGGATGATAATATTATAATAAATGGTGATAAATCACTTAAGAAAGGGTTTGATTTTAGTGAATAATTAATTTGGGAGTCAACACAAGAGTAGTTCTGGGTCTTTAAGCATTAATAAAGTCCATCTCATCTTTGATCTCAATATTTATCTTCTTTCATAAACACATAGTTCTCCCAGCAGTTGGAGGACTACTTAGACAGACGATAAAATGCCATCCAGATAAACAAATACAACCTTTTTTTGAGCACGGATATAATATTTAATGTTAAGCTGGAAGATGTTTGTTGCTTAAATTAACATCGAGGTTAGAGGAGGTGGATATCTGTTGTTCGATTTCTGTGTTTACAAAAGGTAACATTTCCTGTATTTGCAGTGATCATTTGACATTATCAGGTGTACATTTTATTAAATATATAGCTTTATATTTATGTGGTTGGAAAACATTTTAAGAGATTTTTTTTTTTAATTACTGTGGGATAATGTGATTCCTCCTCACAAGACTGTAGTGAAGTTCACCCTGTAGGACAACCACTACTGCATAAACTTGCAAATCTCTTAGGTCTTTTTAAAGGATTTGGGCTTGTACACTTTGTCTGATGCTACAATTCCTATCACTATCACATTAGCCTCTAGAAGTTTTTTGTGTGTTGTGTTACTAGTTGGGTGGAAAATGAATATCTGCATAAAGGTGATAATAAAGTTGTAAGAATTATTTACTGTCTGATATCTCTTGTTTCTCAGGATCAGGAAGAACAGGCTTTCTTTGCTGTGTTTGATGGACATGGTGGTGTCGACGCTGCCATTTATGCTGCCAACCACCTCCATGTCAACTTAGTCCACCAGGAATCTTTCAACCATGACCCTGGGGAGGCCCTTTACCGAGCCTTCAAATTGACTGATGAACGCTTTGTAAAGAAGGCCTCACGAGAGGTAAACATGTCTGAAAAGTAAGACATTACTTAAAAATTATCACTAGAAAGAGGATTCCATTGCCATTCCTGCTGCTATTGGTACATCATACCAGTTCTGTTATTACTATGGACAGTACCACTCTACATTATATACCATGAACACTCCTACACTGTAGTCATATATGCAAATGTATGTGTGTTTGGCAGAATCTGCGTTGTGGCACAACAGGTGTGGTTACATTCCTGCGGGGTCGGACGTTGTACGTGGCCTGGTTGGGAGACTCCCAGGTCATTCTGGTCAGGAGGGGGCAAGTTGTGGAACTGATGAAACCACATAAACCAGACAGAGAGGTAACATACACATTAACTCATACACACATACATAGACATCTTACCTCCTATTCCCGACTGACCACTTTTGAAGAATTATATACTGTCATCAGTTTACAAATGACATATCTGCATCACAGTACATAGAGGGAGAGGAGGGATTATTTCGGATAAAATGGCTCATTCAAATGTAGGCCTAAACTAATGGATAAAATGATAACACTATATGCTGTACCATGGTTTCACTTTGGATCATTCTTATTACTATTGCTCAGAGGCATGTGACATTTTGTGTGTTTAGTAGAAGTGTCTGTGTAGGTTCTCATTTACCCAAGTCATCATTCTTCTTGGTAGTTTTTCTCAGTTCAACTTTTGAAAACATTTCATCTCTCATCCAGGAGACCTCAGAACTGAAAAAGTCTCATGGATGAGAGATGAAACATTTTCAAAAGAGCTAAACCAGTCGATTTGAACCAAGAAAAACTACCAAGAAGTTTTGTAGAAGTGTTTAGCGTTTAGTGTTTAGTGTTGTAAGTTTAGTCTGTGTCTACTGTCCTTTCATCTAGAGCTTCAGCCATCGATTAATCCATTGATTATTTTCTTCAATTCGATTTGATAAAATTATTTGAATAGGTGAAAAAATACTAAAAAGATGAAACAGACATCTCTGAAAATGACAAACAACTTGTCCTTTACTCTAGAATCATCTTTATTTTATATAGATAAAAATATCTATATATTAATAACATCAACAGGATAAAAGTCTATATAAACTAGAAGCACTCGGAGAGCGCAGACCTCCGCCAAGGCTGATCAGTGGCCCCCCCCGTGGGCCCCCCCACCCCCGATCACCACCAAAATTTAATCATTTCTTCCTTATCCCATTTCCAACAAACCCTGAAAATTTCATCCAAATCTGTCCTTAACTTTTTGAGTTATGTTGCACACTAACGGACAGACAAACAAACAGACAGACAAACAAACAAACAAACAAACAAACCCTGGCAAAAACATAACCTCCTTGGCGGAGGTAACAACAACAAACAAGTCAAATGACATCTGCAAACAATATGAGCACCACAGTCTTCAACACATTTGTATCCAACTTACTTACAAACAACTTAAGATGGAAATAACACAGTTTTGTGTTGATCCTGGCATCATGTACGTCACAATAAAGCGTCCATGTGAAACGCAACAGAGAACCAATGTTTAGCAGCAGTGAAATTAAGGAAACAAAGCTTTGATTCAGGCAAATTGCAATTGATTAATTTTTTATAATCAATTCAATCCATTAATTGATTAATCGTTTCAGCTCTACTTGCATCATAATCTAATCATGCTCTCAACTACTAGTAATAGACAATTAGGGACATACTTAGTAATGGATACTTGATAAGTAACAGCTGTAGTATTCAGTAGAATCAAAGTTCTGACATCCTGTCTGTGGAATCTCAGTCATCCACATCATAGTATATATTATACTTACCAGTTAACAAAAGGAGACTGGACTTCTTTAAGGTTTTTGAAAAATTGTTCACCTCTGATTCAAGATGCTTTTTCAGTTCGGACTAAGTGGCGGACTATTTAACCCCAGTTAGTTGTGTTGGAATCACTAGATGTGCTCTTATCATCCACCAGGTGAAGGGTCACATTTGAGTGATACTTAAAGTGATGTAGTCTAAGTTGAAGTAGAAGATGTTGCCTTTAAAATGGAGTTCAAGACATGTACACTTGCCTTACATGTCTTCTGTTATAATCCTTACTTAGTCTTAGAGTTCAGTTTAAAGAACAGATATTAAATGGTTAAACGGCTTGACTAAAGATGTCAGGACGGCATTATAGATAGCTGATATGTCATGTTGTTGACCTCTGTTTTGACTGTTTTCTAGTTTAATATATTGAGATGCATCTGTGTTCTTTGTCTGGAATGTGAACACTGGGGTCTTAAGATGAATGTCCCTCATCCTTGGCATCCTTGGAGTTGGCTTTCTCATGTTATAATATTGCCAACAACAAAATAAAAAATTTTTCAGTGCAATAGCTACCACTAACAAAATTACTTCAGAATTGGGTGGATTATCCAGAAAAAAATTGAGTCCCATGTTAGAAGTTTACAACAAGAAAGGCAAATTATAAAGCCCCCACCCCAAGGTATGAGTAGTCTCACCAAAAACCTGGATATCTATTTGTCTTTTACGAAGCACTTATGATTTACTATGACCTGGGTGACTGATAATCTCCATAGACATACAGCCTTGTGATGTGTATCCTCATCAGAACCAATGCAGCTAACTTGGTTTGTGTTTTCAGGATGAGAAGCAGAGGATCGAGGCTCTGGGAGGCTGTGTGATCTGGTTTGGGACATGGAGGGTTAATGGCAGTTTGTCTGTATCTAGAGCCATAGGTAAATTTCAATTACACCCTTCATAAACAACATACTATTTTCAAAAAATACATCTGTCTGGACACTGATACTGGTCTTCTTATTATTTCATGTTAGAAGTTTATGTAATTTATGAATATCCAATATGGTAAATGATTATGACTATGATTATGAATATGAATGTGTCATTTTTTTAAATGTGTAGAAAAATGCTAAGAAAAATTTACTATGTTACCTGATCTGTATAAGGACCAGCTGTTGTTTCTGTTTAATGAATTACAGGCATGTTTTCTTTGTTATCAGCAGTTGTGCAGTTAAATTCTGTTTTTATCATGATACTGATGATTTCATTTACTGCAGGAAAGCTTCAAGCCAATTGCAATATTCCTATGTTATCAGGCTCCAAACTTTCCCAAATTGCTTGTGTGGACAGAGATCATTTTCATTTTCAGTTTTGAAATTAAAAAGTACAAATGTGGATGTAGACTTATTTAGCTGTTGAAGAGGCCTCTGTAGAAATACCCTGACAGACTAATCTCTTCCTGGGTTGACAGGTGACTCGGAGCACAAGCCCTACATTTGTGGTGATGCAGATCATAGCATCTTCCCATTAGATGGGTCAGAAGACTACCTGATATTGGCCTGTGATGGTTTCTGGGACACTGTGAGTCCAGATGAAGCAGTGCGGGTAGTCAGTGACCACCTCCAAGAGAACTCGGGTGACACCACCATGGTAGCGCACAAGTTGGTGGCATCCGCCCGTGATGCAGGCTCTAGTGACAACATCACTGTCATAGTTGTGTTCTTGAGGGACCCACGGTCCCCACCCCCCACCAGCACTGAAGATGATGAAGAAGGTGTGGTGGAAGGAGAAGCAGAAGAGGAGGTAGTAGAGGAGGCAGTAGCAGCAGCGGATGAGGAGGAAGAAGAAGAAGAGGAGGAGGAGGAGGAGGAGGAAGATGCAGTCAGGGTAGAGCGTGATGGTGGTGAAGGAGGCAGCACTGCGGACATTGGGGTGAAAGGTCGCAGTGGGTGGCCCCTGCAGCAGTGTTCTGCCCCCGCTGACCTTGGCTATGAAGATCGAACGGACTCATTCACGGACAGAACTAGCCTCAGCTTCTTGGGGCCATCACTGAAGGGTCGCATCTCCCTGACCCAGGGCCCACGGCAGCCCTGTTTCAGTTTTCACCCTGACCTCCGCACGGCCCCTCACCTCTGCCAAGAGGAACGTCCAGTAAGGCGCAGATCATTTATCCCTTTTCAGGAGCCCGGAATCCATAGCTTCACGGACCCACTGTGGCCCCAGATAGCTGTGCTGTTGGGCCAGACAGTGAGGCATAGTGGCAGGCCTGGATATGGTACTAGGAGGCTGGATCGGAGGAGGCTTGGTAGATCCAGGGAGATGCTAGGCTTGTCATCGTCCACCAATTTTCTGCCCAACATGCAGCGGTACTCCAACCACAGGCCTGGGGTGGCAGTACCTCAACTGCCTTATGATGCTGCCATCTGAAGAGGTCACTCAAACCAACCCATCTCCATTTATTCAGTCCAATCCCTCAGCTTGCCCACCACCTCTGCCTTCAACATGTGTTTCTATAATAATAATAGGTAGTTGTGGCTCCTGCACTCAGTAACTGAGATTTAATGTCTTTTTCTTTTCCTTACCCCATGACTTTCCCCATGTATACTGGCTCACTAAACACAAGCCCTGTTCCTTATTGCAGCCAGAGCTACAGGCACAAGTTGATGAGAAGTATTCAGAAGGAATGTAATAAAGTCTGCTCTCTTAGGTGTTATTTTAGAAGACATAGAACATACTCTTCACTGCTAATTGCTGAGGTAGAAATGTTGACTCTAAAATCAGTCAGAGCATATCTTTAAATTTAGTTTATCCCTAGCTGCTCAACACTCTAACCAGTGTTTCTTGACAGGAATTTTATTTTTTACATACTATTGTGTACCTTCCTCTTTCAGTATGCTAACAGAAAAACCGTAACCAGATCTAAATCTAATCAAGCATCTTAAAAAATATAACATTACCACCTGCCTAATAGTGGAGGTCCCTCTCTTCTTGCCAAAACAGGTCTGACTCCATGAGAATGGACTCCACAAGACCTCTGAAGGTGTGCGGTATCTGGCAAAACTGTTTGTCCAGCACTTTCTGAAGATGCTTGACTGGATGCTTGACTTGTGATCTGGTTGTTTTTCCTTAGACCACTTTTGGTAGGTACTAATCACTGCAGACCAGGAATACCTAACAAGACCTGCAGTTTAGGAGATGCTCTGACCTAGTTGTCTGCCATCACATTTTGATCCTCGTCAAAGTTGCTCAGATCCCTACGCTGCCCTTTTTGCTGCTTCTAACACATCAACTTCTAAATGTTCACTTACTACTTAATATAACTCACCCATTGATAGATGCCATTGTTATGAGATAATCAACATTATTATGACTTCATCTGTCAGTGGTCAGAATATTATGGTTTATCAGTGTATAACTGATTGAGTTGTCAATGTCACTCAGTGTCATCAAAACTAAGGTTGATAGAGCAGAAAAACATGTTTCTCAGCCTCTGAGAGAAAGTATACCTATACATTCACATAAGAGTTGGTGTTTGTGTTTGACCAAAAGGGGTGCGCCATATCCTTGGCACTGATTAACCTCAATGCTAGTGTGAATACTTTTTGAGTTAAATATATTAATAATATTTTGTAACATTAAGAAACAACATTAGCAGTTTTATAATGATCCTTAAATTTAAGGACCAAAAATAACAAAACGTGTAGTGCAAGTCAATAAGTGTGGGTTCTAATTGAAATAAAAACAAATGGAAGGACATTTCATTATACTCTATGCTTAGGATTCACATTTAATAGTGCATGTAAATGTACATTCTATTTTTTATGTTTCTTTCTGTGTATGTAAAGGTGAAGTAGAGACCTAGTCCAACAACAGAATGGAAAAGGTTAAAGGATAGGTTTGGTGAGTTTCTGTTCTTTTGCTGAAGTCTACAGATGCTTTGTCACATCAGCGGTATTGTCAGTGTATGCATGACCTGATCTGTTTGTCAGTCTGTGCCACAGAGCCCAGTTGCTGTCTCAGAATTAATAAAAATCCATCATTGAGCCTCGCAATCACAGTGAGTGATGCACTTTTCTCAGTCTTAGTAAAAGTCAGTCATTTTCAGATGACAGTGGAGCTTTAGGACAGCACCAATGGCAGCTAAATTGGGCCATGGATACAGAGACAATACTGTTCATAGAATGAATGTATGGCTGGTGTCGTTTCTACTGTTATAAATATCAAGCCAAGTGACACATATCTTTGGTCTTGAGATAACTATCAAGAATGTTGAGTAAGGATGTAGAAATGAAGCTATAATGGCCTCGACTCCCTCTGTTTCAGGCCTCTGATTGGTCACAGAAGAGGTCAGAATAACTGTTCCTCTTGGTTTTGGGACATGTTAATCTGACCCCTTCCATATAGATAGTGACCCCGCCATTATCTGTCCACAGTTTGTCTACATATAAAAGCACTTAACACCAGATTAAAAAAGATTAGTAGTTTTTTCCCTTGAAATAATGCTTTATGAATTCCAGTATTCCAGATGGGTAGGGGCAGAAGGGCAGGAGTGGCTTTTCAAAATGTGTTTTATTATTTTTGTTCTTGGGCAATGTAGTTACGGCAAGCATCTCATACTGTATTTACTTCTAGTCAAAACCCACTTAACCCAAGTAGCTTGCTTTCCAAAAGGTTGATATGAAGTGCAAGTGTTTCATGTTGGTCCACGATAGTTTAAACTGCAGAACACGTGCCTTCCATGAACTTATATGTGTAACTAAAGCCTACTTCCTTCACACCCTAACACACTAATTTACTAAGTTCATTAGGTTCATTTTTAAGAGGACCTCAAAATGTGATCAGAAAATTTTAAAGGTAGAAGTTAGTGTATTATCCGTCTTACTGTCGGAGTTCTTCTCTGAGGTTGGCGGTAATAGCACAAATCCTTTGTAACAGGATTGTCTTCTGATTGAATCGATACAGAACGTGACAGTTTTACCCCTCACTGTTGTTAACAAGTCATAAGAATCTACAAACTGTCTCTTAAATGACTGTAGCCTAGTTTGTGTCTTCACATCTGGATGACTGATGATAGCCAGTTTACCATTATAGTAAATGGTTTTACATAGCCGTAACAATAGTCATTAAACCAAATAATCTCAACACTAATTTAACATATCCAAATAAAGACATTATAATGAAAAGGTTCATACTCATATTATTACTTGACTAACAAGACCATAATGCACAGAAATAAATTGATGATATTGGTCTGTTTTTCATAAATGTGTATTTTACATCCTGACATTATTTTAGTTCATAGACTTAAAGATATTTGTGGCCATGTCAGAAAAGACTTAGTGGACATCAATGCCTTTTATTACTGCTAAAATCTTTTTCTTTAGAGAGAAGTTCAACACGACCAGAGTGATTTTCACCTCTTTTAATACTCTTTCACCTCACTCTACAAAAAGATGGAATATGCCAAGGTAATGGCTGTTTTGGTGCTGATGATGCATACAACCATTTAACACTTTACTAACCTTACCACAAATTTAGATTTTCTTGAATTACAAAATTATATTTAAATAGTCAAATATCATATCATCACCTTCCTGAAATAATTACTTAAGTCATTTTTTGACAAAAAGGACTTCTTCTTTTTTTGTAAATCATCAAATACTCAATTTCTGGTTAAGTTTTTATGTTTCCTGAAAAATGTACTTGGGCAATGATTTTAGGATGGTGACATTATGTGTAAATGGTGGCACAATTACAACAGGATCAAAGAACTACTTGTCTCTCACTGTTGACCGCCATTCATATTTTTTCCGAATGAAGGCCTCATTGGGTGCACTGAAAGGGTTTGGACCGCAGAGAAACAACAGATATTTGCAGGCAAAGGGCGAGGACCTCAGTTCTAATGGGAAGCCAATGCAGATGTAACTTCCAGTGTAATACCACTGATGACTGCAAGATGCTGTTCCCAAAACCCTGGCTCACATACACTGATCTACACTGATAATTGATCTAACTCTTATTTAAGCTTTGAGGTGAAACTCACTGGGTATAATCAAACTTGCAATGTAACTAAACTACACTTTCTGTCAGTTGTTAAGGACACCCCATGTAAGCAATAATGACACTTGAAAGGCTCTCTGATGGTGTGTCTTTCACTTCAAGATGCAACTAAATTCTTCATTTTGTGAGCCATACCTGAAAGGTCACTCCTCATTTTCCCTATAGAGAAAAGGATAATACATTATAAGTACCTGTGATAAGTTACATTTATACCTCCTGTACATGTTTGTAATGTAGCCATCAGTCACTTTGAGTTGAACTAGTAAAATGTGACACTTGACATTATCTGCACATCACCTCTACTATAATCTCCATGTTTCAGTTCTTTGAATTCACAATATTTATGGAAAAATCTTGACAGTTTGTGTTTGTGTACAATTTGGAGATTGCTTAAAGGTATCACTTAGACTTGGTGGGGGGAGGGGGGTGGGGGAGTGGGGGGAAAGGGGTAAATGATGATTGGTAAATCAAACCAGCTGACCTCTCCTCCTTGTCCTCCATTATTAAAGACAAACCCCATTACTGTCTTCTACATGCAGGTTAGGTAAAACTCAGTAAAACACATACTGAGTGCCTGTATTATCTGTGTTATTTAGTATATAAATATGTGTATTGTAACTGGTGACTAATTTTCATGCATATATATAAAAATTAGACCAAGTCTTGGGCTGATGCTATTTCTTTCTCAACAGTTCTGCTGAGTTTTTCTTTCCTTCTGTTTACGGTTCTCCATCACAATGATAACACATGAACCTTTTCATACACAGGTTGTGATAAAAATGTACACTGCTGTTTTTATATCAAAATACAATTTTAAATGTAATATAGGCAAAAGCACAATTGGTCCCTGAGATAGTGGACCAGGTCCAAACAGGCCAAAGAATTTACTGACTTACTTGCCTACTTACTTATTTATTAACCTTTATTTAACCAGGAAAAAAAATACTCATTGAGATTAAAAATCTCTTTTACAAGAGGGTCCTGGAGAAGGCTGCTATCAGCAGAAGCTGAAGTGGAAGAAAATAGAAATTTCAGCCATGTATCCACAGTAGAAATGTACATAAAACACAGAATAAAACTCTGCTAAAACCATACATAAAAGACCATCAATAACTTAAAAGGCACTAAAACATTCCTTAAAAGAACCCAATTCTATCAGCTAGAACCTAAACATCTAAATATTCCTGGATTTGTTCGCTCATAAAGGATATTAGTATTATCATCAATCAAAAACACAAGTACATTTTTGACTCCGCAAATCTAGTCACACTAAGTTCATTTTGATTTCATTTAAATGTAAATAAATTTTGAAATTAAATGAGATCAAAATAAGCAATAAACAGCTGATCTGAACATTTTGATGGAACACAGCATCCTATATCTTATATTTAGCATGAAATAAGTGTGAATAAGTGAAATAAGTGTGACTAAGCCTCCAGTCTTTTAAGATGCTAACAATATATCTGACCTATGCTGTGTAAATGAAGTAAACAGTCTGATGTGATAAGGAGTCTGTCCAGCTGTTTTTAGCATTTTCAAACAGCATATCAAAACAGTGAAAATTAGGATATAGTTGAGAGTTTTTTTTCATATATTCAGAAAATGTTACAATTGGCAATGCATGTGGCTTTAATCTGCTTAAATTCATGGACTGCCTTCAAATCAAAAGGCCAGATATTATTTCTGTATGTAGGACAAAAACGTTGTCCTGAACAAAGGGAGAAAATGGTCATCCCGCATCCTGTTTGTTCTCCAGATGAGGTTCTGCTCTCTGCATGTCACAAATCACTGTACGTAGACCTAAATGCCCCTCAAAGTAAGCATTCTGGAAGAGACTGACTTAAAATAATGGTTTGCTCACTAACCTATCCATCTGGCTTGGTTTTTCAGCTTTCCCTCCCAGACAATTGAAAATGAACCATTTGTATGTGGCAGAGCAAAGAGCAGCAGTAGATGCTGTAACAGGGCTTTGATGTGGGACAGTGTCTGCTGTTACATAAACAGCTTTACAAAAGTGAGCAGTCCTCCACATTCTTTCTATAAAAAGACATTTCTCCCCGCTCATAATCTAGTTTTATTCTATCCATTCTAGCAGTTTGGGCACAGGGTAACAACACTCATAAAGGAGCTGAGAACAGCCAGATTATTCTCTCAATAAGAAATCAAACTCAAACTCTGTAGGACTGACACTAACTAGTTTTTTTGGTTATGGATTGGGTCCTTACCATTTTACATCACTTTCCTAATGTGCCAGAATCAGAACTGTTTGTACCTATACACAGGGCTTCATCCTTCCTTGTATTCAACGTGTGAAAAAATTAAGAGGCTCTGAAAATCTAAAAGTCAACATCAGGCCTTTGAAGAAAATTTCTAGTGGCTGTTGATTTGTAAAGTGAACTGAATGTCAAATCATATATTAATATGATTTGACATTATGTCAAACAATGTTTGGCATATATACATTTGGAAAATGAACTTTATCACATAATTATGTAATATATAGTCCATATTTATAGACTACATTTTGACATATCCCAGTGTTCCTTTTCTATATGACCCTAACCCTGAACTCCAAAATACATATGTGGACAACAGAATCATTTCACAGTGGCAACTTTAAATAAGCTATTTGTAGTTCTCCTTATTTAAAATATTGCAGAATATGACTGCAACTAATGACTATTTCAATAGTCAACTAGTCATCGACTACTGTAGTGACTAGTCAGATTATGAACTGCAAAAATCAAAAACAAACAAAAAACAATGGCTCTTTGCAGCAATATAATACATTTTCTTTCCTTTAACAAGAACATTTGGTGCACAAGAATTAGAATGCATAACAAAGTTTGTTAAACAAATATTCAATATTCAACCAATATTGCAGCAGGTATAAAATACTTTTTTTCTCCCTTACACAAAAGTGCATTCTGTGAATAAAGTGCATGGCACAACTAATGACCTGTTGACTATTAAATACATTAAAAAAAAATATTAAGAAAACATCTGCATCAAGGAATCAAGAGTCAAAGCAATATTTGTTCTACACACTAGTAAGTTAATGATGTAGGAATGCTGAAAAAGATATAGAATTACAAGCTTCCATTATTATATTTGCTGTGTTCACTGCTTGTTATGTGGTTCAGATCATTTATCTACCAAACTGTGGTAGTTGTAATGATGATCCAAAACAATCTTTAGTGCAGTGACTAACAACTCAAACCATAGGGAAAACATTTCAAATAGTGGTGATCTATTGTTTTACTGAGGGCATTTTCTTGTTAAAATGTTGAGTACCTCTTAGAATTTTGGTTTTAAGGAGAAAACTTGAAGTCAAAACACAGATTTACTTTTTGCTAAACTGCACACATTTTGAGTCAGTGATATTCCCATTTGTCAAAGTCTTGAGGGTGAGAGATGATGCTTTCTGGCACACTACAGCCCCCTGCTGTGACTGGGAATATTTTTTAAAATTTCATTTCTAAATTATAAATAATCCTTTTAAGGTAATCAAGCAATGCAGTATGTTTCCAAGCTATTAGGTGATGAAGCAAAGAACAGAAAATAGACCTCTGCACACCTGCTCAATCTCAACAAGCAACTGTGACTGTTGGGTTGTCAACTATTGTATTTGAATATCCGTACACTCAAAAGACACAGGTTGCTGAAAAATGACTACAATTATCCAGCAGCCGCTGTCATCGCCGTCATATCAGAAAACTATCTCAGTGCGAGTCTCCCGTAGACATTTTTCCCCGAAGTAGTTCTGCTCCTTAAAAGGGTTCTGTTCAGGATCTGTGGGAACATGGTTCCATCTAGTGTGCAAACAAGAACAGTTCCATGTTGGCAAAAATAAAAGTGACATGAAAGCAAGACTGTGGACAATTTAGCGATCATAAAATTTATTTAATTGACAAAAGATGTATACATTTAACATTACAGAGTGCATTCAGGGAACATTTGCAATGAAAGCAGGTTTTTATCAAAACAAAGATAAAGAGCATAAAGTGTTACTCAGTGACTATGTTTTGTTTCCATTCTGATCATGCATAAAGATTAAAGTACAATTCAGTTCAATAATCAACTGGACTCTCACATATCCAGTATTCAACCTGACTCAAGTTAGTTTGTGTTTGTGTGTGTAATGCTCATAAAGCAGTTTTACACAATGTCCATCCTTCCTGAACCAGTCAGTAAAGTCATGCACATGTACAGCAGGTCATGTCTATGTGGCAACTTCATATGCACCTATATGTGCTATAAACAGAGGACTGCAAACAATAATGGTCCTGTCCTTTGTCTAAAAGGTGAGTGGTTAGCACTTAGTGAAGAGATGTTTATCAGTCTTCCAAAGTGCAGAGAATGTGACAATGTTTCTCAAACTTAAACACAACACTTAAACAATAATTCCTTTAAACTCAGGCCGCTGATGTGTGATCACTACGACTCCAAATGTTTGAAATAAACTCTACAGTTAAGGCAAAAGGAACTCACATTAGTGGAGAATGTTACCTCATTGCACTGATTTAACCTTTGCCTCTGTGTTCCCAAAGAAGTGAAATAAAAACCGTTTTGCTCTGTTGTATCCATACAGTGTATTTCATAAAACATATTCAATTTACTTCCAGTGTAAAGGAAGAAAAGCCAGTAACAGCATTAGAGCATTAAATACCACAAAAAATGAGAGTTATAATGCTTTTGGGTTTAGTAACCCTTTAATGAAAGATTTGCACAGGCTAATGTGAAGTTTGTGTTGAGTCTTTTGTGATCAGGGCTTTTCATTTTTTCTAATAGATAAGCTAACACCTTAACAGTAGAAGACCGACAATGAACTGAGGAGCAAACTTAAGGGTTTACTCTGAAAAACAAAACTGACTCCAACATATGTGCACATGCAATGTGACATCCTTAGCGGTGACATAGTGAAGTGCAAGAAAAAAGCATAAAAGTTGAGTCAGCACACAGTTCAAAGCCCAGACAGACTCAAAAGAACATCAACAGCTCTAGACAGCTTACGTCTCCACATTCCTTTAAGTATATAGAGTATTATTAGACTTAGAAAGTTCTCAGTTAAAGTAACTAAATGCTTGAAAATATAGGATAATGTAATGGTCCAAGCTGCAGATTCAAAATTAAATGTATTCCACTTTTTCATTGACTGTAGATGAACTTGTTGAAACTCGTAGGACTGAAAAAAGAATTCAAAGTAATGCGTAAGTATCGACATGCAGCCATTATAGTCAATGACTGTGGAAACATTTTTAGAGGTGAAAAAGCTGACATTTCTTAAAAATTAACAAGTACGCTGCTGTTGCTAGTTCTACTGAAAAAGCAGTTTCATTGAGCTGGTAGACATAATGTGGTTCATCCTGAAATTCAGGTGTTGTCTTTATTTTGTTTTTCAGAATTTCAAAAATGTCTGTGCTGTCACTGGCCATTAATGCAGCACTGTTCCAGGTGTGGTGGGTTCAGTGGAGTCACCTGTCAGTTGACAGACTTATGTCATCAGACAGCAGCTGCTCACCTGCGATAAAGATACAAAGGAAAAACTAATGACATCCATTTGTAATCAATGTTACAGTAGATAGATAGATAGATAGATAGATAGATAGATAGATAGATAGATAGATAGATAGATAGATAGATAGATAGATAGATAGATAGATAGATAGATAGATAGATAGATAGATAGATAGATAGATAGATAGATAGATAGATAGATAGATAGATAGATAGATAGATAGATAGATAGATAGATAGATAGATAGATAGATAGATAGATAGATAGATAGATAGATAGATAGATAGATAGATAGATAGATAGATAGATAGATAGATAGATAGATAGATAGATAGATAGATAGATAGATAGATAGATAGATAGATAGATAGATAGATAGATAGATAGATAGATAGATAGATAGATAGATAGATAGATAGATAGATAGATAGATAGATAGATAGATAGATAGATAGATAGATAGATAGATAGATAGATAGATAGATAGATAGATAGATAGATAGATAGATAGATAGATAGATAGATAGATAGATAGATAGATAGATAGATAGATAGATAGATAGATAGATAGATAGATAGATAGATAGATAGATAGATAGATAGATAGATAGATAGATAGATAGATAGATAGATAGATAGATAGATAGATAGATAGATAGATAGATAGATAGATAGATAGATAGATAGATAGATAGATAGATAGATAGATAGATAGATAGATAGATAGATAGATAGATAGATAGATAGATAGATAGATAGATAGATAGATAGATAGATAGATAGATAGATAGATAGATAGATAGATAGATAGATAGATAGATAGATAGATAGATAGATAGATAGATAGATAGATAGATAGATAGATAGATAGATAGATAGATAGATAGATAGATAGATAGATAGATAGATAGATAGATAGATAGATAGATAGATAGATAGATAGATAGATAGATAGATAGATAGATAGATAGATAGATAGATAGATAGATAGATAGATAGATAGATAGATAGATAGATAGATATAGATAGATAGATAGATAGATAGATAGATAGATAGATAGATAGATAGATAGATAGATAGATAGATAGATAGATAGATAGATAGATAGATAGATAGATAGATAGATAGATAGATAGATAGATAGATAGATAGATAGATAGATAGATAGATAGATAGATAGATAGATAGATAGAACAGCTAAAGCCTCAAGCAACAATGTGTTTTACTGTCAAGGTGGAGCGTTCCAGTGAGTTGAAGATTAACGGTCATAAAATAATTGTGATACAACAGTATTAATGTCTATTGTACTAATTTAATGTGATCACAATAGTATGAGTCTAAAAATAGTTTATATATGCACACACACCTTTTGAAACAATAACATTTATTAGACCTCCTTTAGTATTAACTCCATAGCATCCTTCCACCCTGACTTTGACTGCCAGAAGTCATCAAGTTTAAAAACTCACAACCTTTGTGCTGTATTTGTTTGTAGTGCTGTTGTTTTGTGAAATTGGGAGCTGATAGGATTCCCCCTTTACAATGAAAATGATCTTCTTATTGTGTCTGCAGCAAAGTCTTCTAGTTCTGTTAAATCATTTCAAATTTGAGTCATTTTTTGCTATTATCATTATCATTTATGGATAAAACAATCGTTACCTTGGGGCAGAATCTCCAAGAGCTGCAACGCTGTGCATCTGGGGTTCATCACCCCCCATTACAACAACTAAAGAAGCCTCACCATGCATGGGGTTCATTTAAGAAAAAAAACAAGCACTGGTGCCAAGTTAAAGGAAACGAGATGAATAATTAGAGAAGAAGGAGGAGGAGGAGGAATGAAGATGGCTCATCATGGTGTGGATGTGTATTACCTGTGCAGGGAACAGTGTGGTTGTCGTAGCAGGAGTTGCTGCTCTGCAGAGCCTCATCTTCAGTATCACTGTCACTGCTTGTTGCTGCCACCAGGATAGACGGGGTTGGGTCTGCAGACAAAAAGGACACATAGTAAGACATGATGACACACGACTGCACAAGGCATGTGTGATTTCTCTAATTCTACATTGCAACAGCTGACTTTTCAAACCAAGTGTTTGAAAAGTCAATACTGTTTATCCATCTCTAGTGTTAACATCACTACATTTAGGTTCCTTGAACTTTTTGTGCAAAAGCATTTTAACATGTCTTGCAGCACACACTACTATCTGTTCATCCAACTGAAGTAATCAACTTGAGCTACTTATAAAAAAAAAAAAAAGTCAGACTGGAAACAGCTGAACTTGCACTGACTGGGTGGAATTAACTCTTTAAGTGCCAGACAGTTAAGGGGCTAATAAGCCTTAAAAGTGCCACAGATTTTGGCCGTTTTTCAGTATTTCGCGTCCTTTTTATAATATTTGAAGAATCCTGCAGGAAACCACTCGGTAACATCCGACCGATTGCTGATTAGATTCAAAACGCACCGGACGCAGCCGATTCATTATTGATCGTAATTTGCATAATTTATAATAATAATAATAATAATCTTTATTTATATAGCACTTTTCATACATTAAAAACTGTAGCACAAAGTGCTTTACATATCAGTTTAAAAATCAGTACCGCCCCCCACCCACACTCACCCACTCACCCGCACACACACACACACACACACACACACACACACACACACACACACACACACACACACACACACAAGCTCACACATACTTAAGAAGACTGACTGAGCACAGGTAGACCAGAACAAAAATGTACAAGTAAAAGTAAAACATCAATTTAGGAGGCGCTGTCTCAGGGAGCCATCCGCACCAGGAGGCAGCCGCCGACCCCGGCGACCAGGCACCAGCAACACAGCCCCGCATCCCAACTAGTGGGAGAGGGCCAACTGGGACCCCCACCCACCAGAAAGGAGCGGACCCCAGTGAGAGAAGGCGCCACAGCCCCCGGAGTCCGCAGCCGCCCCCCGGCACGGAGGGCTCCCTCTGATGAAACACCGGAGAATAAGAAACATTGAAAAGATATAAAAATATTATTCGGTCGCGTGACCTCAAATTCCCGTCTGCTTGGTCTCAAAAGGGGGACACAGAAAGAACGTCATCGAAATGTGAGAAAGAAATGGGGGTGGATGGTTTGTTTGTACACAAATGTGGCATGTTCTCCAAAGCCGATCTGATCGGCCCGTGGCACTTTACAGGTTGTTTTCGTAAAGCCGATTTAACCGGCCCATGGCACTGAAAGTGTTAAACAGCAGACTGAGTTGAGTCAAAGGGAGACTGAGCTGATAACTGATGATTCCCCGGAATTGTTTCGGCAGTAAGAATATGTACTATTTTCAACACCAAGGGACTTTGGCTTTACAAACTTTCTGAGTGTTTCTGTATTTGAAACTTAACTTTAGTGACACTGCTGATCTCAGCTGTTAACTTTGGTGTGACAATAGTTCAGGTCAAACAAACCAAAGGAGGAAAAGTTACGTGTGAAGTGTAAACACACCTTCATTTAGCTGTGCAGAAAGTCCCTCCACTAAAGACTGAGAGTTTCCAGAACTTTGAGCCTCACATTCCAGCATGGCCCTGCAGTAGGATGACAACAACAGCCAAGTTTTGTGTTTTTTTTGTTTAAATGAGCAATTTTCTGCTATAGTGAAACAGACACAGCCAAAAAATCCAAATGTCTGTGGTTAGTGATGAGTCACCCCAAGGTAGTACTGCTGCTGCAGTTGTTTTTGCTGCCCGTGACATAGCTGGGACCCCCCAAAGAGAAGACTTCATCTCTGGACCCTGAGCCCCCGTACAGCTGCTGCTCCATTGAGTACTGTTGCTTGGAGGTGGAGGCCTGCTCTAATGAAGGGCTGCCATGGGACACAAGGGGCCTTTGGATGCCATCAACCTTCAGTAGTCCTGGAGCAGAGAAAGAGCAGCAGCAGTCATAAAAATAATAATAAATCACAGGCATTTTCTATCAAGGATCAATAACAAGTTGAATTTGCGAGGTTATCAGATTCTGCTGCTATGCTAGAGTCCTGTGGTCTTGATGCAGGAGATCAAACTCCCAATAAAAGTAGGTGGTACTTTCACTGGAGGATAACTCAACAAATTAAATGAAAGTACATATTTGACTTCACATCAGTGCTCAATATATATAGTAACTGTATTGATATCTCTAATCATGCCCATGTTATAAGCCATTAAAATATGGCCTATTATAAGTAAAGGCAAACAAAAATTTGAAATGAATTTGACCAGTAGTTTCATGGGAGAAGATCAATGACGAAGACTATGCCAGACACAGTGCCTTCACAATAGCTCATGACCTGTTGGTCGGTGAGATGTGAAGGCTGGTCAGTGAGAAATGAAGGATGCCGACTATACTTTTCTCTTTTTTTTTTTTTTTTTTTTAACTCTCTGTACATTGCCCAACTTTACAATAATTACCAAGGGTGACTAGCGAGATGTGACACTGGTCATTTCTGTCTTATTATAAGCCCCTGATGTGTAAGAAAGACATATATGCAAGTTGTGAGACTACATTTCTAAATAAACCTTCTTATTTTATTCTTTTCTATTGAGACCATACCTATACCCTCGCTGTCAACCATGCTGTTTCAGAAAAGCATTTGCCATTAGACAGCCAGACTTGGGTCTGTCCCAATGATATTTAAATGGTCCAAAATATGTTCCCATGACTGTGTTGCATTTCATATGACTCCAGTCACCACTGAAATTCTCGCCAATGGACATTCTGATTCCCAGATATGAAATTAATAAATAAATGAAGTCAATTCTGATTAAATTACAGCCCTAATGAATGTCATGGCAGATTGCAATATTTTTTGTGCACCTTGTCATGTTGATCATGAAATGATTCTCAGCTGTTTATCTTATACATGCTTCCTTTAGGTAACTTAATAAGGAAACACTCCATCAACTTTCATTGTTACACTGATGATACCTAATTATATTTCTCCATTAAACCCATCAATAAATCAAGCCAATCTGCTAACTAAACTACAGGAGTGCCTTAAAGATATTAAAGATTGAATGACCAACTACTTTCTACTGTTAAACCCAGACAAAACTGAAGTCATTGTGCTTGGCCCAAAAAATGTTAGGGATGCAGTGTCTAGTGACGTAGTCACCTTGGATGGCGTTACCCTTGATCCCAAAACCACTGTGAGGAATCTAGGTGTTATTTTCAATCAGGATTTGTCATTTAACTCACACATTAAACTGATTTCTAGAACTGCCTTTTTTCATCTGCGTAATATTGCTAAAATCAGGCATATTTTAACACAGAATGCAGAAAAATTAATCCATGCTTTTATTACATTCAGACTACATTATTGTAACTCACTTTTCTCAGGCTGTCCCAAAAAGTCTTTAAAGACCCTTCAGCTAATCCAGAATGCTGCTGCTCATATATTGACTAGAACCAGTATATTTCTCCTGTGTTGGCCTCTCTGCACTGGCTCCCTGTAAAAGCTTGGATAGACTTTAAAATACTCCTCTTCACTTACAGTATAAAGCCCTTCATGGTCAGGCACCTACTTATCTGAAAGGGCTTTTAGTTCCATACAATCCATCTAGAGCACTACGCTGTCAACATGCAGACTTACTGGTGGTCCCGAGAATCTCCAAAAATAGGATGGGAGCTAGAGCCTTCAGCTATCAAGCTCCTCTATTGTGGAACCACCTCCCTACCTTGGTATGGGAGGCAGACATCCTCTCTATGTTTAAGAGCAGGCTTCAAACTTTCCTTTTTGATGAAACTTATAGTTAGGGTGGCTCAGGCTGCTCTTTGTTATGCTGCTATAGGCTTAGACTGCTGGGAGACTCATCGTGATACACTGAGCTCTCCTCTGGTCCTCCTCTTCTCTAACCCCCTCTCTCCTCCTCTATTCACGCCCCAGCAAATACATGTTACAGACTTGACTTCTTTCTCGGAGTCTCTGTGCTTTATCACCTCATAGGTTTTCCCAGGATCATCTCTGGATCTACTGCTGTGGTCCTGCTTCTCTCCTGCCTCCATCATCACTATTCATTCATCCATATAGTTGTGACAGTGTTTACTATACAGTTCCATAGATGGTAGAGGTTTCTATTATTTGTACTAACAGTTGTTGTAGTAGCATTGTTAATACCTGTATTTGGAGTAGTAGTATTAACAGTTATGGACATTTGTTCTAGCTGTTGGTAATTACACAAACACAAGCTGTTCTAGTTTCTAACAGTTCTACTTCAGTTTGCTGTGCATTCATGTGTCTCCCCCCAAATGTCTCTCTTTCTCTTCCTTTAACCCTCTCTCTTTAACCCTAACTGGTAACGGCAGACGACCATCCTCCAGGAGCCGGGGTCTACTCGAGGTTTCTGCCTGTTAAAAGGACGTTTTTCCTCGCCACTGTCACCAAGTGTTTTCTACTAAAGGATTCTGTTGGGTGTGTGTAAACTGGCTTAAGAGTCTGGTTTCGACCAGCTCTATATGTAAAGTGACATGAGATAACTTTTGTCATGATTTGGTGCTATATAAATAAAATTTGATGGATTGATTGATTCTGTAAAAATGGCAGTGGAGATAAATGAACTGTCAGATTTGTCTAACTCATCATTTTTGAATATTAGCTAAAAGATTCACTGTAGATGAAGCTTGATTTGAAAACAGTATTATATGTTTTAATCAAATCAGGAGGCACTGACCCTCTGCAGCTCCTGGAGTATCTTTAGGATGCAGACTGATCTCTGTGGCTGCCTCTGCTCCCCTCAACTCATTCATCTCTTCACCACTCCTCCTCTTCACACTCAGAGAGCTGCTGCCGTCCAGAACAGGAGACAGACACTTCCTGGCTGCACAACACACAGAAAAATTTGACAATCCAGTATCTGTAAAATCACATTTCGACAGTTAGCTGTGCTGAGAGTAAAAATGTTTTCGCTCAGTTCTAAACCTTAAACCCAGTGACCCAACAGCACAGGCTGCAGAGTTACTCTATTGGGACCTCGGTAGGTTTTAAAGAGCTTCAGTGACCCCATAGAAAAAGACTGTATGACAGCAAGAAAAAGTGGTGAAAATATTCTTTACATACACATGGGAGTGTCTTGTGATTATCTGTCATATAGATGTGTCTGAACTACTCCTGTCTCACATCCACACCTTCACCTTCAGTCAATGATCATTACACTCTCAGCCTCTTCCTGACATTGTAGGAATTTTAAGAATCTTATGCAGTCAATAGCATTAGACATGAGGAAAAAAAGTAATTTTATGCAAAAATACTGAATACCTCATCGCACTGGTGAATAAAATAATAATTATCTGGGAACATCATGTAATATAATAGTGTATACTGAATGCATCTGTAACATCTCCACAGACTGTTGTGTGAAGCTCATTGTTTACACATCTCTTATTATAGTATCAACATTTGTTATGATCTTTACATTTTGCCAAAAACCTTCATTACATTACAGCTGTTTTCTATTTTCTTTTTGTCAGTGGTTTACCTCACTTGCTAGTGCTCTATTGACTATTGTTGTGATCTGTGATATTGTTGTAGATCAATGGGTCAATACCAACGAAATGAAAAAGTGCATAGCACCACCTATCACGAACAAGGCAACATGACTTCAAAAATAAATCAATTACACTCCTGTGCATGTAGACTGGGACAAAGACAATATTCCAATACTTAAACTGCATGAAAACCTATTCAATGCCATGGGGGATCAGTGGAGTGAATGACTACTCCCTCTAGTGGTAACATACATCCACTGTGACATGCTGGCATGTGGCTGTGAATAAATTCAGTTCATTTGTGTTGTTTGTGTAATACAGTATATTGAAATATTTTTTCCATGGCATTACAACTCCTTATTCTTAATGATGCTTTAAGGTCATTTTTTGAAAATTTTAAAGTAGACATAACTCATTTGAAAACCATAACCACTTGGTTCATTCAGCTTTCATTTAAAAATTTGCCTTTTAACTTACAAAATAATAATTTACCATTTACCGTGCTAATTACCAATATTAGCTAATATGCATATTGTCCAGGCTTAATATGGTTCAGGTATGGAAGTATTTGTATAGAAGCAAAGTTTTCATCATTTTCACATTTCCACTCAGCATGTCACCACGATGGCTTTGAAATGAAACACTGAACATCAACATAGCCTTAATTTAAGGTTTTGTAAAACTATGGGATGAATTATTAAGGACTAAAGATTGCTTTAACACATTGTGTCCAAAACACAGAGCAAAAGCAATTTCAAGATAAGAGGTAGTTAGGAGATTTATAATGTGGACCAATGTGGATTTGTCATTCATAAAGGCTCTGTCACAAATGTCATTACGAATGGCTACAAACACTGTGTGAATGATTTATGGACCATTTCGTACGAAGTTCTCAAGGTGGCCTTATAAGAATGGAGAGTTTGTAGACCGTTCCTAAGTTCGTAGCCAGGTGGATGATTTGTGCAAGATTTTATACGAACACACTACGAAATCCCCTTTTGTAGGGTGCCTTAACGAATGCCTTAAGAACAGCCTAATAACAGTGCATGACATTTGTGGATCAGGAGACCATTCCAGAACCCCATTTTCCTGCAGCGGTAGCAGGTAGATTGCAAGTAGATCGCAAGAACACATTACATTCTCTTTAGGGGCCCCTTATGGTGTTCACATGAATGGACGTACAGACAGAGATTCACATGGCGTTCTTAAGGTGGACGTAAGGTATTCGTAATAGGCAGTAGTGTGTCATTCTTGGCGTTCTTAGAGGGGGTTGTATACAAATTGTCAAGATGGAGTGAATGGCTGGACTCAAACACACGGTGCTGAAGGGACAGTGTTTTATTAACAGAAAAATAAACATGAAGAAACAACACAATACCTGGAGGGAGACAATGCAGAGTCTACAGGGTGACAAGGATCAGGGTGATGGAGAGAATGTGCGTGACGAACAGTTAGGATTAGGCACTTGGCTACAGACGGCTAGTGTTTTTAACGTTCAATTCCCTCTATTATTCTTGTGTATCTTTGTTTTAGTCTTATACCTTCAACTTCTAATTTCTTCATTTGATGTCTTATTATGACTCCTAATTTTTTATTATGTTTAACAGTGCAGGTCAGTGTTTCTCTGCATATTCTTCAGCACCAAGGACAGCATATGATCCCAAACACATAAAACTCATGCTGGCCAAATTTGAAAAATTTGACTGACATTACTTCACATATCAATGTTCCTCTAACTTTTACCTTATTACTTTATTCTGTTACCTACAGAAAAATAACAGGAGGGTAGTAATGAGTCAGGTTTTAGGCACACAAAGTGTCTAACTGTTCGTAGAGGTACCGCCTCTGTATCCATGTCCCCACCAATGTCTCTGTCTTCTCTGCATCTTCTTCAGGACATTCTAAAACGCTTAATGTAAAAAACCTTAACGTAGCTTAATGTTTGAAAAGAGCATTCAATCATCACCAAATTATGCGTGGACATGTCTAATGCTGGGATGGACTCCAGCACTCCTACAATCCTCTCCAGGATAAAGCAGTTCAGAAAATGAATGAATGAATGACCAAAAAACCATACTCTAAGATTAAACTGTGTTCATTTTTTTTTATTTGCGCCTACGGAGAGGAAAAGGCTTAATGTGGACAGCATCCATAATTCTGGGGTTGTCGTTTTGATTTTTGGAGAGGTGAAAGTGGACATGATTAGAGATGTCCATACATAATTTTGTGATGATCGACCGCAGTTTTCGGACATTAAGCTACATTAAGCTTTTTCTCTATAATGTGCACCTATGAAGAGGAAAAAGCTTAACATGGACAGCATCCATAAAATTGGGGTTTTCATTTTGATTTTTGCAGAGATGAAAGAGGGCGTGACTAGAGATGTCCACTAGACTAGCCCCGATTAATCATTCATGCTCAGAAATTGGCCGGTTTTCACGTGATCGGCGATGACCTGTGACTGGCTGGTCCATCTGAGATTGACTGGTTTTGAGCACAGGTCAAATTCCTGCCTTACCGCATAGCCAGACGTGGGGCCATTTCCAGATAGTCATAAATGAGGCAGCAATCAGGAATGTGAAGGGGGCACATGTCGCTGATGGAGGTGGCAACAGATGGGAGGATTACATGGGGGTGTGTGTGTGTTCTGCGCTTACTAATTCCTCTATGTCTCCCACTGTTGTGCACCTCATTTTGCTTTTCCCTACCTTCAGAAACTGTCATTTGAGGGGGCGGGAAATTTGCTTAAGGGGCATTGCCCACTCTTGCCCCTGCGGGTAACCTGCTGATCCGCACATTAGTGAAGCATAGGTCGGGTGTTTTTTCAACCTGCGGGTCCTGCTTTTGTGGAATTATTTGACCCGTCCTGCAAATAAAGTGACATTCTTTTGACCCGTCCCAACCCCGCCCCCGGGTTATGGTTAGGATCAGCAGGTAATCCACTGATCCGCATATCACTACAAAGCATGTAGAAGTTGTGAATTTATAAATGGTGTTCTGGTCCATTCAGTGCAGGGGTTCATCCTGTGCTCCACATATGTAGAGACACTTGCTTTTTCCAAGGTTCTGTTCAATTATTCAAAAGTAAAACTGGGTTGCAGTGTGTAATATGTACGGTCTATGATAATGTGTTACTAAAGCAGATGGTCTGAGCCGCATCAGAAAACAAAATTGGGTGTGCATAATAATTTTCTTTCAAATATGATAATTTTCAGCTGCTGGTGCAATATGGGACTCACTAAAAACCAGGCATTTCAATCAATGCACCTCTTCATCAGCAATGTCTTGTGTATTATGTTTGGGAAAAATGAGATCGGAATTGGCCAAAATTGGTAACGACTATCCATGCACCCTGCAAATTGGAAATTGGGATCGGCCCAAAAAACTGTAATTGGTGCAGGTCTAATGTCCACACAAACTTTGGTGATGATTGATCACTGTTCTCTGGCACTAAACAACGTTAAGCTTTTTTTTACATTAAGCGTTTTAGAATGTCCCTCTTCCCTTCCTCTGCTGCTGCTGGACCTAATCAGCTACACCCACTTGATCTTCCTTTCTTTCGTCTTGCAGCTGTAGAAGTTTCAGTGTTGTGGGCATGATTGCCATCTTGAATGCGATGATCACGACACAGGACTTTTAAGAGAGTACACAGCCAATGTTTATATACCAATCTAAATATTCTGAAAAAGAGCGTAAGATCTTACTACCATCGACTTGAGAGTGCCGTGAGTTGCACATAGGGGTGCTGTATGGCCACCTTACAACAAAAAAATTCATGAAGTGGTTGTAGGTATGATGTAGGAAGGTCCCAGGGCATCCTTACGAAGAACGTGACAACTGTACGGTCTTCATACGAAATAAAATCTCGTTTTTTTTCTCACAGAGGCCTCAAATTGCTTTTGCACTTTGAATGGCAGCCGTACCAACTTTGTAATGCAGCCGTAAGAAACTACTGCTCCCTCCACAAATGTCTGTGAACTCCTTATCTCATACTGTGACAACTTGGGTAAGTTTCACCAAACCTACACACACACCCCCGTAACATGCCTGGTATCTTCCATCTACATCCCAGATGCAGAAATCCACTCACCCCTGTAGTCTCATGACGGTGGAGTGAGTGAACAGACTCAAAAACAGAATTATAAATTATATTATCTTCCTCTCCGTGTCAAACCAAATTCCTGAACAACCATGCTGATTGGTTGGTTAGCAGGTCAGTGCACGGACATCCTCTGCAAATGACATTTACAAAGACAGATGATCTTAAGGAATGAGCCTAATGGACTTAAAAAAATACTTCCCCAGCCATTGTCCTCTGTTCTTCATCAAGAGCCATTTCCTCGGCCGTAGTAAATTGAGGACTCATAAACTGGTGTTTACACCTAGTCGACTTCGTCCTCTCAACATCTGTGTTTTATCATGTTGCTTATCCAGAGGTGAAGATGAACCCAGAAGAAGAAATAGACTGAATGACAAAATCACTATATGTGCCATGTTAATAATGTATTACATTATGTGTTAATGTTGATTAACTCCGCATGTTAACTCTTTTATGCACGTAAGACTTAAGCCATTTGCCTGACCTGTGGTTTCACATATGTGTGTCCTGATCATGTTCACGGTGAATTATGTGAAAGTAAGAGTATCACTGCTTATAGCATGTCTGAATAATCATGCTATTATTTTACTGATGCTTAAGTGAGGTTACAGGTGATGTATAAAGTTTGAGTGATCTTATTTAAGGATGCAAAGTTTTCTTACAAGTTTTCTTACAAGGCTGCACAACGTCCTCTCCCCCTCTGTCTTCCCAAGAGGGAAGAGAAACGTGATACTTTGAGATATGTAAATGACATACAAAGGAGGCGGTTTCCCGCCGAAAACAGACAAAGAAGGCAACGCCCCAAGGCATCGATGACTCATCAATATGCACGAGGAAGGCGTGCCGGGTTGGTTTTTGGACAGAACTATAAAAGTAAATGAAACCAACTTTTCAACAGAGTCTTTTCCATCTCCAGAGTCTTTTCCATCTCCGGAGTCTTTTCCATCTCCCAGGCTCTCACAGAGCAGAGGAGAGTCTTCTCCACCTCTCCAAGGGCTCTCACCTAAGAGCAGAGAGCTTTCTCCAAGGAGTCTTGACCATCTCCTTAGCTCTCAGAGCTGTTCCATCTTCTAAGCTCTCCAAAGAGCTTTACCATCTTCGCTGTTCTCCACTTCTCCTGGCGAGCTTTCCAGAACCAGCTGCCAGAGCCAGTTGTGGACCTCCTCCAGCCAGCAGAACTTCAGAACTTCAGACCTTCAGAACTTCAGACCTCCAGACCTTCAGGCCTCCAGTGCAAGCACGTCGCTTCACAGCCTGTTCCTGCTTCGAACTACGTCAGAAGACTTCATCCATCCGCCGTCAGGGCCTCTCCAGCCTGCATCCTTCAGAAGGCCTCTAACTTGTAAGAAAACTTGCTCCTGATTTATCTGAGTTGGTGTTATTCCAATTTAAGTAGGTTTACCTCAACGTAACCTCACTAACGTTAGAATATCTTGAATATAGCTATCTGCCAACTTAATCTACATATTCTGCTGTCCATAATCTCCTGCTCCTTTTATCGCATTTGTCTCTTGTCTCTATGTTATGTGTGTGTCTTAGTTAGTTAATAAATTATTTATATGCGTATAAATCCATTGCCTCAGTTGTGCTTTGTGTACTGTTTATTCACACTAGGGTTCATCTGTGCAGTCCACGAACTATCACCTTTGCAAGATTTCTAAATTATTGTTTTGGGTTGATTTAAGTTTAAGCTTAGTTATAAATCTATAATTAAATTAATCAATAAATCAACACTCAATTAATAAATAATTTGGTATCCTATTCTTGCTACACCCCATTCACTCTCAGTTAGCGGCAGTTTTTAAATACCCCCACATCCGCATTGCACAGTTGGATCAGCATGAAGAGTGTGTAGGAAGCGTCAGAGCCACTGCTCATAGACCCAACAAAGTATGGCAGTACACCCTGTTGCTACGTCCATTCACTCATTCGCTCACTCGCCCATATCACTTCCAGAACGCATCACATCTCCATTGAGTTCTCCTGCTGGTTCATCTCATCCATTCGCTCCACTGTATCAGAAGCTGGTCATCTTCCCGTGCCAGAAATCCAGCAGCCAAAACCCATACTGGATCCCAAACTGACTGATGGGGTTGTGTGTTGATGCATAAAGTGTTGCAATACATGGTTTTGAATTTGAATTGGTTTGAATGTCTGGTTTCTTTTGTTGTCATTTAATGTGCAGGGTGTGGGTTTAAACCAGACTGGCATCCTTTGTGTGGGTTTAAGGTATAACAAACAAACGTAAACTAAAAAACTCAAGCATAAACAAAAGACTGAACTAAAACGACTAACCGACTTAACATCTTAAATTCCAGGAGAGAGACCTGGCTGGCACCCCTTAAAACTCAATATAACAAGATAATACAAAATAAATTAATTAAAGCCCTAAACTCAGACTGTCACAGTACGAACTGAGAGATTCATACAAACCCATCATTTGTAAGAAGCTTTGTGACTGACGCTTAAATATGTTATCCAAAAAGCTTTCACTGGCAGTGAAAGAAAGTGACAACTGGCTGAAAAATCAATGGAAAATGGTTGTGACCTGGTGTTTTACCGTCCCAGCTTTAGTCAGTTTAAGTTCTATCTGATACTGAAGTCATCTATGTACACGGTGATAGTCTCACCAGAACGGCAGGGCCGGCCACGTGCTGATGTTCTCCCCAGCAGCTCCAGCTCTCCAGGTTTCCGACAGCCTTCCAGCTCAGAATCAGGATGGTGAAAGGGCAGCTCCTCAGCGCTGAAGGCCCCTGATGGGCCAGGCCTGGGCTCTCCTGGTGTCCGGGCTTCTAGCATGTGACTCTTGACATCAGACATCTTGCTGCGGACCTCGGCCATCTGTGCCTTGAGGCGAATAAGGACACCTGAGTCTGGGGCTGATCGACGCACCAGCTGCGGGCGCCGTTCACGGTCCTTTCTGGAATGAGGATGGGCTGCAAGAGATCAGGATGAGGAGGAAAATATGATGGAATAAAAGTTAGAGCTTTCACACTGGTAGGGCTCAGTGTGGGTTCCTGAACTTAATTTTGAACCCGCCGCTGCGTTCACACTGGAAAAAAATTGATTCGGAACCTGAAAAGTTACTTCTCAGCTGGAACCAAAGAAAGGTGTTTCTTTCTGTGAACTGTGACATCAGTGGGCTTGCCATATGCTATGTTTTGAAGACAAGTGAGAAGTTGAGGAACAAAATGGAGAAACACTTGGTTCTGCTTAACCTGGTGTGACTGTGGGCTGGTTCACCAGAAAGCACCAAGGTACTGAGACTCCAGAACAGAGCCAGAACCAGAACAGTGTCTGTCTGAGAGCACTAAGTGAGAACAGCCAAATGAACTGACCGGTTTGTAGAGGTGGGTAATCCCAGCTCCATAGAGTAAAAATCCTGCCATGAATTGGTTCTACCTGTTCACTTGACACAGGTGATTCCATTAATTATCCCTTCATCTACCTGGATGAGGAGTTGTGCTCATCAAACTGGGCTGGTTCAGTAAGTGGTTGGAACAAATACATGGCCGGACTTTTACTCTATGGAGCTGGGATTACCCACCTCTGCCTGTGAGAGATGTGCATATGGCTACATACCTTGGCTGTGCAGGAGGGATAAAGGAGGGCGAGGCTGAAGGCCCCACAGCGACTCCACACCACTGTGTTCCTTTAAGTCTAGCAGCTGGATCAAGATCACAGGATCTATCTCCAGAAGGTTGTTACTGCCTGGTCCAACAGCACAAGCAGCAGCAGCAGCAGCAGCAGCAGCACTGCTAGAACTGGTACTTCGACCAGCAGAGCTGCGATTCAAAGAGCATACACCAGAGCTGGCGCCACCTGGAGAAGGAGTAGAAGAGCTGTTCAGTGGACATCTAGATATGGCTTTGGTTGTGATCTAAACCTTGTCACTACACATTACCATTTTAAATTAAATATATCTAAGTAGCAGTTGAGAATTCTGTAACTTGTATTTTGTAAAGCTATAAACTGTAATACTACTTACCCTTTGAAATACATAGCATATTATGCCATTTTGTTGTCATTTGTTGCCATTTTGATACTTTTTCTTAAACAAGTATTGCCCAAATCACAATCTTTTCACTCTAAATGACACATAAAGCATATATAAACATGCCCTTGTTATTTGGGAAAATTATTGCAACTATGCACTGAAATAAATGTGACATCACATGAGCTTATCAAAATGATACCAAGGCGAATGCATGTCATCATCTGAGCTAAAGGTGGTCCAGTGAAATATTTTGAGTGTGAGACATTTTTTTGGCTGGGGAATGTTGTGACGGAGCGGCTGTAGGCACCGCGTCACTTTCACTCGCACGGTGCATTTTCCCCATGTCTCTGTGGGAGGAGGCGGCATGTGTAGAGCGCCAGTGTCCCATGGAGCCATGCTACAATGGACATGCTGGAAAGTATTTTCTGCCCACATCTCTCCTATCTAAACAGTTTCTTATTCACCCCAGTTAGTAGTGCGTTTGAGGGTGCACACTCAACGCCTACACTCACAGACTTCCCTAGACGCTGTTGCTGCTGTGTCCTCCGCCTTCGCCACTTTGTTCTTCATCACTTTGGGTGGTGAACCGGGGCACTTCCGGATCAACCCTTATATGGCACATTGTGGCGCGCTGTTAGAAGTCATGCGACTCGGACTGGTTTATTTTTTTCCCTGTTTGTTCAATTATGTTGTTTTTTTGTGTTGTTTACATTTAAAGTAAAGGCCACGTGAAGGGCATTTTGATAATATAATGTTTATGTTAATGTATGTTATTATTTGGTAAATTATTTTCTTCTAAGCTTTCAAGTTTTTGTTAAAACCCTCTCTTTTGTTGATTTAGTGTGCCCAGGGGAGGGGCTAAGGGTATATAATGAGGGGTTTTTCTTCCATGGAGGCAGATAGGGTTTGGTCCCAGGACTTCTGTGAGGGTGGATAGTTTTTTCCCTGTATATACTTGTGTTTTTGCACTGTAATGAATTTTTTTCACATTTATTCTGGTTGGAGCGGTGTTAAATAAAATCACAGAAAATAGTTTGGAGACTGAGCCATCATTTTTTTTGAACTTGTGAAACCTGAACCCATGACAAATGTATTCATGTCATCTGCACAGAGACCCAGGATTTTTTTAAAAGACGGCAATTAAGAAATATTGAGCGATAAATCCATGCATCCCAAGATACAACACTCTCTTTTTTACTTAATGAATAAAAGTGTTTTCATGAGCTACATTTTAAATTACATGTTGCACTGATTTGTGAAAGGGTAGGTCTGTGCGTACAGCCCATACAGCCCATACAGCGTGTCAGCAGCTTTGACTTCCTCAGTTTGGCTGAATCCTGCAGCCCCATAGTAGCAACCCACTGTAGCATCTGAGTTAGAATGGCAGAATAACCATAAATACATTTCCTTGTCTGTTTTAAACTATGCTGTTAACAATGTTTGTAGACTACCAAACTATTTCTAATTAATCAAAGAAACATCCATGTTTGCTAAGTCAGCTATTATATTACTTTCCTGGTGTTTCAGGGCTCTCATCATTTCAGTATTGGTATTGAGATAGTTGTGTGGTATATGAGTATCCCAACCCAAATATTCTCTCTCCCACAACTACTGTATATCACTGAATCACTGGCATCTCTCAGTGCAATCACTTCAATGTTCTGTTGCTCACCTATAAAGGCTATCAGTCTGTGCAGGAACAGGCGCCACTGATGGACCATCTACATACAGAAGTGTCCTCTGAGCCTTACTCATTTGTTCAAAGCCTGGCCTTTCATTAAGGTAATGAAATGTAATCTGTTTTGAGTGATTGAGGGCTATTAGACTGCTGTTTGAAGGTTTGTCCTAGATATAAGTCTAATGGTCAACTCTGCAGAATGAAAGCCAAGTCAGCTCTAGTAGATATCAAAAAGAATGAACAGAAAGTACTAAATCTAGCTAAATGATGAGTAGAAATAATGCCTGTTTATATACTATACCTGTGGCTCCAACCAAGTCATCAGGGAGCTCTCCTTCTTCCGTTTCAAGGTTCCCAACAAAGTCAATATCATTCTCTCCTGACCTATACAAAAACACAAACTATTTGAAAAAAGAAAATACTCGCACATACAGTATAACACACATCACAATTGCTTTTAAAGGAAAACACATGCAAATATTGTCTCCAATCTCAATATAACAATCAAAGTCAACATTTCACAGGTTGCAACTTGACTCTCTCCAACCAATTTGAAGATTAGATTTAGTACACTATAACTGAGAAATATAATTCAGATGTCATTTGACATGTTTCAGTTGTTTGCATAATAATTTTTTCAATGAGCTTTTTTTTTAGTGTTTTTTTTTTTTTATTGTCAAGGGCCTTACACAACATATTTTAAAATTTACATTTTACTCTACAAGGTGGTGAGCTTTTCGCAGGAGACTGTCTGAAAGTGTGTGCAGTGCTTCCTGTTCACTGTGTTAAAGATTACAAGGCCACACTGGGTTCTTACAGTTGTTCACTACACCAAGCCTAAAAACAAATGTATTTCATGTATGTTGTCACTGTGGTCTAACTTGGTGATTTTTAAGAGGCGCCACAGGATTTTGTGACATGCATACACTGTTATTACTGCTAGCCTGGCATTACCTAACCAAAACTCAAATTAGGCAAATTCTAGTCTCAGAGGATTAATGGCAATGAAGGTTTATATCCATCCATAAATGCATATGTATATACATCCATCCATATATAACTAGATGATGCAATCTTAACATTCTATCTACAACATAGGCAGATGTATAGGCAACATTCTATAACAGTCATATCATTATCAGCAAACACAATATGACAAGGACACAAATAGTAAATATTTGAGAAAGCAGAATTGAAGGATTGACTCTCACATGGTCTCTTCATCGATGTCATTCTCCTCAGTGTTGCTGGTGGCTGTGGAGCTCCCTGAGGTGCTGCTGCCGTCCAGTGGGTTCACTTCCTCCTCTGTCAAACAGTCTACCTCCAAGTCACCATCTGACAACTCCTGAACAACATCATTACAGCATGAACACCAGGGGAATTTAAATGACCCGAAAACACAAAAACACAGTCTACCAATGAATTAGTTGCTCACATGCTATTTTTTTCCTGAAAAATGTGACAATAATTATGACTTCACTGAATGGCAGGATTGGAGCACTGCCATCTGAGGGATATCATTAATATGTGCCATTTCAAGATACATTTCAAAGACAAATCTTATATAAAAAGCATTACATAAAGAGAAGGTGTTAGTATATAACCATCAAAACTTTAAGACTGCATTTCATTGGAGCTTCAGTGTTAAACTACAATTAGTTGATATATGACAGTAAAAGCCATTCTCACATTCGAGTCGTCATGCTGGGTCCTCTCTGCTTCATCGCTTTTTTTGGTACTGGTCAGTGTGGTCTGACTGTTGTCATTACTCTTCACTGAATGATGGTCTCTTTCTGAGGCAGCTGTGTCTGCAGCCAGTCTCATGTCAGGAGGGGAAGAGCTACGAGATGTCTGACGCCGAAACAACTCAATGGCCAGCCTCTGGAAGCACAGAAAACGACACATCAGATCCTCCTAAATCTCAAGACACTTGATCTTTGGGACTAAAGTTGTGATAACAAAATTTTTTCCCAAATATACAGAGCCAACCCCTATTTAGAAATGTATCCGGTCTTGTCTAACCCCAGCAATCAGATGCAGAATGTCATGTCTGTCCGATGCTGTTAATTTTTCCAGAATGTTTACACTTTTACCAAAGACAGCCCATATAGCTTACAGTTTCTTTCAGTATCCTTTAATGGCTTTCATTGTCCTGCTGTAGCAACAGACAAAGTTCATACAGTAAGTTGACATAGATGAAATATTTGTGGCTGTGATTAGGTTGTCAAAGATTTATTTATCCTCAATTATATTGTACCGGTGGTATACTGTAAGTGTATCTGACTGCCTGACCTGTTTGTCTTACCTGCTCTGTGCAGATTGACTTGGCCCTCTAAAATGCACTGTGGCACTTTTGGTGGAAACACAGGCACTGTATAGAGACTGCATTCTGCTTAGTTCAATCAATTCAATTTCAATCTTCAGTTTTAAAAGATTACAGATTGTTTGATCAGTTGACATTCTGCAAATATTTCATGCACATTTCTTCCTTATATATCACATATTTTTTGGGGAGGGCAAACAAACACTAGACAGCCTCATAAGACATAATGGACACTCATAGTGACACAGGGTTTCCTCCAGGATTTTTTGAAACTGTGGGGGAGGGGCCCCCCCAACCCTAAAAAACCCCAAACATTATTACCACTCAAAACTTTTACAAATAAATTATTTAAGACAAACATAATGCAGTCTTATCTAACGGCACTGTTAACAGCCAGGCTCGGGTCCAAGCCGGATTCCCTGTGCTTAGTTTTTCTTTTTTTTTTTTTGCCCTCTCTTCTTTCCTGCTGCTCTCTCCTGCTCTGCCCCTCCACTTCTGTCTCCTCCATTATCATCTCTTCTGACTGTTTAGTAAACAGGCAATGAGTGTTATATTCTTTTATATCACTAATATTGCACAGCTGATGTTGGGAACATTTTTATATATTACACTTCCCATGGTACTCATCAATATCACTTCTATTCCTCTGAACTTGAGGACATAAGTCATGATAAAGAACATTGAACCTCTCTGTTATCTTACGTCACCTGACTCTCTCCCTTGGGTTCCTTCCTCTTCCTTTGAAAATATTTAAATTTTGGCTTACTCATCTGAAAATGCAGCAAAGAATGAGTCATTACAGAAAGCTACCTGACATCGCTCTGTTTTTCAAAACATAACTGTAACATCATCTGAAACAATATGTGAAGATGAAACTTTCTATCATTAACGTTAAAGGTGCTGAACAGACTTTCTGTGTGATCTTGAAAAAGTCTCATTTTTATATATATGCCTCATCGTAGTCTGCAATTTAAAATGAGATTATCAGCACCAAAATAGGTTTTTTCTAAATACTATTTCCAGCTTCCCTGGTCGGGTTGGACAAGACTGGACTGCTTTATGGCAGACTTACGTCACTATGACAACAACACACCGACCGGCAGAGTTAAGTAGTGAAAAGTAAGCTGAACAAGTGAGGAGTAAGATCTGTCCTTTTTCCTAAAGAAAGGGATTTCTTGGATTTATTTTGTCATAATGGTGGGCAATGGAACTGGAGCTGGACAGACAGAAAGAAAAAAGAAAAAGAAAACTAAACGGGACAGTGATAGAGCACTGGTAAACCTCTGCATTGAACGGATGGAGAGAACTAAGGGAGTTAAAGGAATGAAAACAGACTCGGGGTTGTCCCTCTTCCTTCTACACAGGTATAGAATGCTTCTGTTCTTTATACATATGCATTGGAACACTGGATTTGACTATAGTGGCTGTTGGTAGCTCAGTCAAACTCGTAGTAAACACCTCTGTGTTAGCCACAGGGCTAGCTCTGTGACGTGGGTAATCTGTTTTATTTGGAGAACTATTTCAGTCCTTCCCTCACTCGTGAACAAGACCCCAAGATAGCGTGAGATTGACAGACGGATCGGTGCAGCATCTGCAGTGATGCAGTCGCTGTATCGGTTGGATGTGGTAAAGAAGGAGCTGAGCCGAGAGGCGAAGCTCTCGATTTACCGGTCAATCTACGTTCCTACCCTCACCTATGGTCATGAGCTTTGGATCATGACCGAAAGGACAAGATCCCGGATACAAGCGGTCGAAATGAGTTTCCTCCGCAGGGTGGCTGAGCGCACCCTTACAGATAGGGTGAGGAGCTCATTCACCAGGGAGGAGCTCGGAGTAGAGCTGCTGCTCCTCCGCGTCGAGAGGGGCCAGCTGAGGTGGCTCGGGCATCTGTTTCGGATGCCTCCTGGACGCCTCCCTGGGGAGGTGTTCCGGGCATGTCCCACCGGGAGGAGACCTCGGGGAAGACCCAGGACACGTTGGAGAGACTATGTCTCTCGGCTGGCCTGGGAACGCCTCGGGGTCCCCCCGGAAGAGCTGGAGGAGGTGTCTGGGGAGAGGGAAGTCTGGGCATCCCTGCTTAGACTGTTACCCCTGCGACCCGGCCCCGGATAAGCGGTGGATAATGGATGGATGGATGGTTTGGGGTTACCTTCATATTAAAGAGGGAAGCATTGGTCATTAGAGAATGAATTGTGGACAAACTGTGATCAACTTAACATGTTTATTCAGTGCACTGAAAACAGGTACTCAGAAATTGAAAGTGTCATCAAACAATATTGGGTGCCTCTGGCTTCCAAACAAGCCGTGTAGTGATGATGCATGGAACTAAGTCTCATGATCCTTTCCTGAGTAATCCGAGCCTGTCTCATGTTTTCTGGCACTCAGATGACTGATTGTACTGCAATGACAGTGCAGATGGCGAGCAACTTCACCACAGCTCAGACCTGTGTGTAACATACCAATGGCACATTCTCTCTGTTGTATGATAATTTGTGGCATTTTGAGCAGACAAAAACATTTGGGCGTTTTCTTTGCTGCCTTTATATAGGCTATTGACCACACCTTAATTTACCAGTTAAGCGTGACTCTATACAAGAGATTCGACTCAATGTCTGACATTAAGGGATTAGTCCAAACACCAATGTTGCGTGGATCAGGAATGAAAAAAATACAGCTGTTAACTGCATTACTCACCTCCTGAGAAACATATACAGAATAGGCACCTGAGCAAATCATTTTCTGGAAATTACACAACATGTTTGGATTGTGCGTTTGTAATGGCGCTAAGTATACAAATACTCAAATGCACATGCAGACGCGTACACTAACACACCCACACACTCACACACACATGCTACCTCTTTGAGGTTGTTGATCTGCTGGATGTAACCGCTCTGGGCTGACTCCAGCTGGCTGATGTACCAGTACTGGTCTCTACACTTCTGGAAGAAGGTGGGGGAGCGAACCTGGTAACTGAGGAGGGCAGGTGTTGTCAAGTCTACAGCCACACTAGTGCTAATATGTTCTAATCTGTACTACACAAAATGCACGGTTGGAGCTGATGGGAAGGTTAAGCTAAGGTAAAGTGGTAAAGGTAAAGTTGGAGAACTAAACCAAGTCACTGGTTTATCAAACAATATTTTCCATTATTTAGCTACTAATTTGTCTAAAGCCATATGCATTAAGTGTTGTGCAGATGGGTACCTACCGGAGAACCAATGTGTCTGTCTGCATGTTCAGGTATCCTTCACTGGCCAGCAGGTCCAACCGGAAAAAGCGATTGTAGCCCCAGCATTCACCAACTTCAAAATCAGAAGCAAATTCCCGAATGATGTTTTTGGTTGGATCACTGGAAGCCTGATGGACCATTTCCACACGGTACTCATACCTATACACAATTAAGACAGTGTCATTACACTCGAAGAAACATAAACAAATGGTCTTTTATAAAAGATGGAGGGAATATACAGTAGTCAGACTGGTAGAGAATAGTTAGGCCACAGAGGCAACAGAGGGACATGCAAATAAAGTAGAGATTTAGAGTTAGACAGGACAGATACAAATTTTATCATAAAAAAATCAATATATTCATTAACAGTAAATGTTAAATGATTATTTGAATGAATGACTGATTTATTTATTTTAAAAATGGGACAGTGTGTATTAATGAACATTTACACATAAATACAAGAGATTACAACTACATGGCTAATTCCCATCTTGAGTCCATTGGAAGGTAAAAAACCCCCAACAACTTACAGATAACATAATACCATAACTCAACTAAAACATACAAAAAGAAAAACAAGCAACAACACATAGTGTGCACAGACAAAAACAGGGGGACCAAGGCAGCCACCAAGCAAAAACTGATTAATGTTTGCACATGATTATACTGCAAATATCCCATTGTTGCTATTACACATTTATTTCATGTTAAAAAAATTAAACATTCGTTTTAAAAAAATGTGTTAACGACTAGACAGAATGATGCATAAGGGACAAGATGACAACAATGTAAATTAAAACAGAATGCAATGATTTGAAAACCTTATAAACCTATATTCTTCTCACAACAGAACACAGAAAAAACATAACGTGTAAGCTGAGAAAAATATCCTTTTAAGAAAAACTAAAGTCATTTTGAATTTGGTAACAGCAACATGTCTGCAAACACATGGGACAGAACCATGTTTACTGCTGTGTAGCATCCCCTCTTCTTTTAATAATGGCCTGTAAACATTTGGGAAGAATGATTCTTGTGTGATAGAGGATTCCTGGTAACAGTTTTTTGGTGGTGGGATTGAATTTTGATAAAAATTAAATGAATATAAAGATAATCTGAATTCCTATTCACCAAAATTAAAATTATGTAAAAGATTGTTATTTTGTGGCTCTTATGATTACAGAATGACAAACACTGGCCAAACAGCAGCACATGTCACAAGTATAGAAAGTGGACATTCCAAACTAAAAAAAAATCTTTGTTCAACACCAAATTTTGCAAAAGAAAAAAAATTGCAATACATGAAAGAACTGAAAATTAAATATTTGAGCCCTAACCTAAAAAAAAAAAAAATGTTACAGACACATACAAATACAGTATCTATATCTATATATATATATATATATATATATATATATATATATATATATAAACATATATATAAACTCATAATTGCTGATCTGCTACATGATATATAGTCAGTTGAGTTAATTATTATGTTTTCATCAAATTCAGAAACACTTAATCAGATATTAGAGACATACTTTGATGTTTCAGGGAGTCCAGCAGACAATTCCAGGAACACAGACAGGTAGTTTCCCCGAACTACACCATTTCCATCCTGAGGAAAAATGTAATTTGTTACCAATACAGACACAAATTGACTTTTTCCAAGTTCTTGAGATGATATCATTTCCAGAGCAATAACTTATCATAGAGACAGTTATTGGAATGATGTATTCACATTGTAGACCTCTGCAAAAGTAAGTGGAACAGCTGAAACTTACTGGGTAAACTTTGAGTCTCCAACAGAGACCAGATATCTGAAGAGGTGGACTATAAACTGGGTCAGCCCGCTGCCTCAACGTGCTACAAATACACAATATACAAATGCATGTTTATCAAATACTTGACACAATTTGGCAAATACAACATTTATTACGTTTAATGAAGTGTCTGTGGTAAAATAAACCCACCTGAAGTTGACCAGAACAAAAGTGCTGGAATCATAGGCAGGGACCAGTTCACTGAATGAGGAAAGACAGAGAAGAGGAAAAATAATTATATTTACAATCCCTACGGTTGTGGTCATTTTACTCTCTGGGGGTGGGAGTGTTATTTGCACTGGACCAGCATAAGTAGTGACATACTGGGGTGTTACACAAAAAAAAAAAACCTGTTCATCCTCTGGTACGAGGAAATAAATGTATGCTAAAAATTAGGAAAAAATCTGGAATTATGTTACACAATAAGTGAAAAGTCTGACCAATAGCACAGCATCAAATTGTTACAATGCATCTTTAGGACCTACTGATCCCTCATCCACAGGGTCATTCTGCTACACTTTGAAATATATCGAATAGCATTTTGTGTCTATGACTAATGGGAACACAGGTTTGGACAGCTGCAGACCGTCCCCATAGGGAAGCAGGTTACCTGGTGAAGTCTGGAGGGACTGGCGTAGTGACAAAGGACTGCATGGGTTTTCGATGGACCTGCTGGAACATGAGCAAGATCTCTGGACTCTTGGAGATTAATTCACTCTTGCTGCAAGAGTGAAGCTGTTCAACACACAAAAAGAACATACTTATTGTGATTTGATATGCAATGAAAAATCTGAATAATTTTATGTCATCTCAGAATCAGGACATATTTTTAAGATATGAAGAGTGGTGGTCAAATGAGAATGATTATCAAAGTTCAATGTGCAATCTAGTTTGCAAGATTATGTGACTAAAAGCTCTCGACTTCCTACATAATTTGACATACATTTTTAGAGAAGGTCAGAATTTAAATTTTTCAAAGGCATTAAGTGTAAAGTGGGCTTTATGCAAAACAGGAATTATTCTTTCTCTGTGATCTCTCTTTTTTAGGTGTAGGTTACAACTGGCTCTTTACAGCAGCTGGAGTTTGAATTTATTCAGATCAATATACATGCACTGAATGGGTTTTTATGGGAGTGTGACAAAAAAATGACCCCAAACAGTAGAACTGCTGGGAAGAACCACTGAGTTTTGTGTGACAGCTTACAACATTACACAATCAAACACTATGGCAGCAACTGCTACTGCCATAAAAATAATAGTGTAAAAGGGCATGATGAAAAGGGCAAAATAAACAGAAATAGATGCGGTGCTGTAGACTACTGACCTGATGCTCCACCTCCTGTAGGAGAGACTCCAGCAGCTCTGTCTCCTGAGTTAAGGACGTCTTCTGGCCTGTGGAGAACAAAAACATTTCTATTTTCAGCATTTGTGTGCCGACGATAGCTATGATGGAGACTGCAGAGTACAAGTGTGTAGGAGTTGTGTTGTTTGTGCATGTGTATTATGAGTGCATGCATTCAACCAGTCCAACTAAATATTTCATAACTATACTACACACCATATGCTCTATAAAAGGCACCTTTCTGTGCTCTCTGCAGTATTACATCACATCATATTTTTTGTAATGCTTGAGAAGACTTTTGCTGCTCAACAGTCCGTGGTGGTCAGTGTCTGATTCTCCTTTACATGACATTCATACATTGTTAATAGGGGCCAGATGCAGAAATGCAGTAAAGTTTCTGCAGTTAATTGCTATTGACTTTTCTCCTTGTGTGGTACTCTTTCAGGTTGCATTTCTGGATGCAGTGTAAAACTGTGTAAAGGAAAACAGTATTTCAAAGTCCCTCTGAGCCTGTGTGTTTATATTCATTTTAATTATGGTGCCTGTGGCTTGGAAGCTCATGTACATTTAACAGTAGTTTCTGTCTCTTGGTTTTAAACCCAGATTTCCTTAATTCCTTCCCATAGTCTCATAATATTATGTACTCTAAATACTGAAAGACAAATTCTTTGTCATTTCCCAGTGAGAGATGTGTTTTTGAACAGACTGACAGTTCAGTAGTGTTGAGGCACTATGCTAAGCCTTTGGTGAATGCGCCTTTTACACTCAGTCATGATATCCTCATCAGAACAGCATTAATTTTAGAATACTTGAACAGACCTAATGATCAAAATGAGGTCCAAATACTGTATATAAAACCAGTGCAGGGTGGACAGTAATGTCTTACACATCACAGAATGAGCTAGGCTGCACTGTGACAATGATGTGTGCAGGTGTCTTACCCATGAGGGTGATGAGTTTATTCTTAAGCTGGTTGTCTAAACGAGCGATCATCATTTCAACTGCGTTTCGAATCTCTCTAACCCTCTCATCCTTTGCTCCTCTGACAGCCTCCACGTTCCGCTCCTGAAATACATTTACAAACTTACAGCTTATCAGCAAGAACACAATGAAGTTGATAACCATTGATATTGATTGGCAAAAGTGACATTTTGGACAAAATGAAAAGACACATATATGAAGCTCTTGATGAACCCATCTTTAAACTCAAGTGACAGAATTGCACTGAATCAGACAATGCGAAAAAGACTAAAGCACACTTATAAACATAACCCTCATTATTGTAAGATTACTTACCAAATGTCATTATTACCTCCGCCAGGAGGTATTGTGATCACTTTGCTTTGTGTGTTTGTTTGTTTGTTTGTGTGTTTATTTGTTTGTTTGTTTGCTTGTTTGTTAGCAGCTTTACAGGAAAACTATTATAACCATCTTTACCAAATTTTACCCACAGATAGGCCTAGGCCCTGGGACGAACCCATTAAATTTTGGGCCAAGTAGGCCAAAGGTCAAGGTCACAAAATCTCTAATTTTCCTATCATCATTGAGCAATTTTCGAAATTCATAAAAAAATTCAAAACAACTCCGATTAGCCTCCACTTTGATACACCTGTAGCTTATCACAATATCTTGTATCTGGCACAAAATTGTCCACATCCACTGTGGAATGTGGACTCTGTGGACATTTCAATTTAACATTGAAAATCCCACTTATGACTCATTTTTCATTATATCTCAATAAATACTGATTGGAATTTAATATAATTTGACATACACATGACTGGTACCAAGCTTCAACTTCTTCTGCTGTATGGAACAACCTTGAAACTGTTTAAAAAGAAATAGTCGATCCACACATGCACACTGTTCAGGGTGCGTGGCGGAGGTTTGCGTTCTCTGAACACTTGTTATTATTATTATTGTTATTATTATTATTATTATTATTATTATTATTATTATTATTAACAACAACATTAATAATAATGATAATGATAATAATAATAATAATAATAACAATAATAAGCATTGTTATTATTAATAATATTAACAACAACAATAATAATAATAATAATAATAATAATAATAATAATAATAATAATAATAATAATAAGCATTATTATTATTATTGTAATTATTATTATTATTATTATTATTATAAAGGTTGGTAAACTCTTTCACTCCTCTGGGGATCTGCTTACTATTTTAGCCACATTAATAACACTTATTCAAATAATTAGAAGTAAGTTACATTAACTTATTTTATAATAATCCCTTTTGTCTTTAGACTCATTCATGTAATGCACTGTTGATCTCCAGAAATGCACCTATTGTTTATATTCTAAATGGAATTAGACATTGACAACGTGTGACTTTTTAAACATGTAAATATAAATAATACTAGAAAAGCACTCGGAGAGCGCAGACCTCCGCCAAGGCAGATCAGTCCCCCCCCATCACCACCAAAATTTAATCATTTGTTCCTTGTGCCAGAATCAGCATTTCCTGAAAATTTCATCAAAATCCGTCCATAACCTTTTGAGTTATCTTGCTAACAGACAGACAAACAAAAAATCCGAGTGTGGTACTGATCTGCCTTGGTGGAGGTCTGTGCTCTCCGAGTGGTTTTCTAGTTAAAGATTGAAACCCATACAAAGGTCAGATCAAACTTTGGTAATTTTCTGTTTTGGTCCTGTAAAATAGTTAAAAGCTTGTTTATAACTTTTTGTTTTAAGCCCCTTGTTTAAAGGTTAGTTTACCAGTGGCATCCCCAACTGACATGACAAGTTATCGTTACGTAGTGGGGAAAGTCAGCCCTGATCCTTTTCTTGTAACAAAAGACATTATACAATAACATTATGACCTCTGAAGGTGTATCTGGCACCAAAATCTTAGTAGTAGAACCTTGAAGTTCACAGTGAAGGTGGGGCCTCGATGAATGAGATTTTTTGCCCAGTATAACCCACAGATAAGTTGGGTGGAGATCCAGGTGTCTTTCTATAGACTGTTTTTGGCAGGTATTAACCACAGTACACTGAACACCCTTCAAGTCCAGCTCCTTTGGAGATGATCTGAACCAATTGCCTACAATCACACTTTGTCATCTGTTCTCATCAAAGTCAGTGAAATACTTACACTGGCCATTTTACTACTTCTACCACATCACTTTCTAACACTATGAGGACTGAATGGTCACTTGATGCCAAAAAAATCCAACCCACTGACAGGGGTTCACTGATTAGCAGCAACAGATTAAAGTGATTTAAGATAAAAGAAGTGGTGCCAGGCACAACAAACTCCACCCCTTGCATGTACTGCAGCTCATTTTGGCATCGATCCAGCTAATGTCACTATGCATGTCTGATGTCAGCATGTCAATTGCCTCTATATATGTGCCAAGTTTTAAGTAAATTGAAACAAAATTGATGTTTTCATAGACATTTGAAATTTTGCCCATCATAAATAAATGGGAGAAAAAAAAATTTAAACAATTCATACAAAATTTAAACTTTGACCTACTTTTCCCAAAATGTAACCACATCTATTCTGGGTCCTTGGCAATCTATGAACCCAATTTGGTGTGAATTCGACCTATAGTTTTGCTGCTACAGGCATGTGAAATTTCACCGACTATAAGTAAATGGGGAATTTTTTTTTTTTAATTAATAAAAAATTTGAACTTTGACCTAATTTTCCCAAAATGTGATCAGATCTATTCTGCGTCTCTGGCAATCTATAAACCCAATTTGGTGTGAATTCAACCAATAGTTTTGCTGACAAACCAAAAACAATACCCCTTGCCTCCCCTTTGTGGGGCGGGGCAACAAACTGAACCAAAAACAATACCCCTTGCCTCACCTTTGGGGGTGCGGGGTAACAATAATAGTAGTAAGTAATAAAACTCAATAGTCTATTGACACATTTACATAAGAGTAGAACACAAACTGAACAGAGTTACACTAACCACTTTTACTGGAACATTTCGCCTTTATTCCAGAACTACATCTGTGTAAATGAAATGGTGGGATCATTTGGTCCCACCTCTGTCACTGCTCTGTAACGCCTCTGGGGGTACTAACAGAGCCGTGATAAAAGTGGAATCATGATTCCAGAACGCTATGTAAAAGGAACACCTCTTGTTCCGCAACCAAGGTGTGATGTTTTGATGATGGCAACTCCCGCGCTGGAGAGACAGTGGGCATATATGGAGGCACTGGCACATGCCGTGGCTTTGTGCCACTGATGCCGCTGCAGGTTTGTGTCATGGGTGCAGCCGCGGCTTCGTGCCAGAGGTGCTGCGGTTACGTGCCACTGGTGCTGTGGCTACATGCCATTTTCACCTGTGGCAGAAGCTGCAGAATCCATGCCAGTGCTATGCTCGGCCTATTTCCGATGCGGAAGTGATTCGTCACACTATACGCTGTGCTGTATCACTGCCCCTTTTGATTCAGGAATGCAGGGCTGCTGTGTAAAAGTCCAGCCTGTCTCACCTCTGTTACTCCTTTGGCTTGGCTGTGTAAATTGGTCAATGGTGAAAAAAAAGGTGGGATCACCATCTCACCTATATTCCAAGATCACTGTGTAAAAGTGGGTACTATTATGTTGTACAGTCTGCTTCATTATACAGGTAATTATTTTTGTCCTTTGATATTTAACTCATATGCCATAGCTGTTATCACTGTCACTCATTTTATTTGGGATGCAGACAAATAAAACTACAGGTCATCAACTAAAATAAGATCTGTTATGTTCTGTTATGTTACTGACAATAACAAAAATAAAAATCACTGAATTTGTCCTTAAACGTTTGGCTCTATGATAGAGTGTCTATTGCTCACCACTTCCTGAACGAGACTGATGAGCTCCATGAGGCGGCGGCGGAGCTTGGCCACCTCTTCCTTTACTTTGGTCACATGCTGCTCGTAGATCTCCACAAGGGGCTTGAAGGTGTGGCCTCCATGCTGAAGACAGTGCAAGAAAACATGGAGTTTTATATTATCGCCATGTGTCCCACTACCATCAGATCCTTGTCAATGGTAGATAAATTGTGAATGCATATTCCACTTGGCACTTGACTATTTTATTTTAAGCAACAGGAGTCCTGAGTTTTTCCAAGGGATCAGTAAAGTTCAATGTAAAACTCAAATGTCAATTTACCTAAAATTTTCTGTTTGCTTATATTTCTCTTTTTGTAATAGAAAGGAGTAAAACATTCTTCATCAGACTTTACATACATTTGGAGGCAAAGATTGTAAATCATATAGATAAGAAAACAATGTTATCAATACTGAATAAAATTTTCGTCATATCAAAATTAATTTCAACATATTAAAGATCATTTCATTAATGCAACTCATGTGCATGATTTCCTTCTTTACTGTTTTTTACTCCCTGCATATGGATGCTCTACTCAAAGCTGAAGGATAGCTTAAAGATAGAAGTCAGGTGGACAGAGCAATGTAAAACAGCCACTTTTACAAAGGCAACAAGTGAAAAAGCAAGCAGTTTGCCAAAACCCCCACCAGGTCGCACAAAACAGCCCCTCCTGCTCAACGATACCCTGCCTACCTAGGGATAAATTCTGAGTCTTAACTTTCAAACTTTTTAAAACTTTTCAAAAATGTGTTAAAAAAAAAAAAAAAAAAAAAAAAAGCAAAAACTGAGAGGCACATGTATAGAGCATGTGTGTCAAATTTGAAAAGAATTGGCTGAATAGTGTCCGAAAAATTGGTTGGATAAATTTTCTGAGTTAAAATGATCAAAAATTTGTAAAAAAAAAAAAAAAAAAAAAACATCCAAAAATTTAAATTCAGTCATCAAACTGTGCACTTGCACCTTTCCTAGTGGTAAACACCATGTGTATGAAATTTGAAAAGAATTGGGTGACTAGTGTCTGAGAAATGGAATGGACAAAAATCTAGATAGATGGAATTCCCTCTGGGGCAGGCGGTTATGGAGGACTGAACCTGCCATATTGAAAAATATATACAGAAATATTAAATTGGCTTGATAAATTAATCCATGTGCCAATACATGATGCAAAAAAATTTAAAAGGAATTTTCTATTAAGTTATCTGTAAAATGTGACAAAAATGGTTATTGGTATTATCATTTCTAACCATTTTAATTTAATTTTGTGTTACAAACCCTAGTTATTTACTTTAACATTTCATTTTCCATACCATTTACTAATTTATTTTGTCCTTATTTATATTTTCCCTTTTAAAAATTTTTATCCCTGTATTAATTTTTGCGTTGTTTTCTATTTACATTTTCTTTTCCTCTTTATGGCCCCAAAATCATTAATTTCTCTATTTTATTTTCATCTGACATTTGATTAATTTATTGGCATTTTTTAAATTCATAGCCATATTTACCTCCCCAGTATTCCCCCTCTTGCATTTTCTTCCTCTATTTTTTTCTCCAAGCCTATTCATTCCTGTGTCTCTACTCTACATTTTTGCCTGTCCTTTTCACTTTTCTGCATGTCCTTGTTACATTTCAGTATGCATTTCTGGTTCATTAGGCAAATGAGGGGGGCGGTCTTTAAAGGTGTGTCCAGTGGTCAGCTCTTCACCTATTGGTCAGTTTGTATTAGTGTGCGGTGCTATCAGTGCAGAATCAACTAGGCATACCTGGCGTTTGTGGTCTTGGTAGAGACATCACATCATGTATTGGTAGATAGATTAATTTATCATGCCATTTTTATATTTCTGCATATGTTTTTCAATATGGCAGGTTTGGTCCTCTATAGATGGTGGTATAATAATAATAATGTATTTAATGTAATTAAAGCATGGCTGTATGTAATGCTTTAACGGGGTAAAAATCTTCAAAAATATACAACAGTTCACCATCAGAAATCTACTCACATATAACTGACTGAAAAACTGCTTAAAGCAGTGGTTCCCAACCTTCTTAGGCTCGTGACCTCATTCTAACAACACAAATTTCTGGTGACCCTAGACATTCAAAACTGAGACTTTTTTTTTTTTTTGTTGCTAAAATTTATTTGTTTTTGATCATGTAATAGTTTGCTATATTATGTTGTAAATAAACATTAATTTTAGATGACATTTAGGCTATATAATGTATATTATTATGGACAGAGGCAGAAAAGCCAGGTTGAGAGATTACTGCACAAAGTGAGAATTTTATTTTCCTTGGTCAGGATATGTACAGTCAGTCCAGCTTGTATTTATGAGGCTGCAAATTAATACTGAAAAAACAATAACTCAATATGTACAACTACATAACTATGAATATGAAAGAGGTGTAGCATCTTAACCTGGCCACAATGAACATTTGAAAGATAAACAGTACCACAGTGCTTCAGTTTCAGCTTCAGAGTTTGTCATGTCTTTTATGTATTATGATTGTCTCTCTCAACTCACCATATATTTTTTTAGTAAGTTTTTTTTTTCTTTGTCAATTACTAGAAATTTCAGGCAACCCCATTTGAATTCCAGGCGACACCACATGGGGTCCTGACCCCAAGTTTGAAAAACACTGGCTTAATGACTTTGGTTTTTATTGAAGTCAACATGAACATGGTCATATGACAATTCAAATGAAAACTTACCATGCCTCCCCACAGAGCACACTGGTGGCAGATGCACTTCTTGCATGTCCAACAGAAAACACTTAGCTTCTCATGGTGGTTCTCACACCTGCCAAGAAATAAATGACAGCACAAACAAAAGGTCATATGCTATTGTAATACATAAATGCTTTTTTATAACTATGAACATATCTTAAGGAAAGACAAACACACATGTAGCCATATTTACTAGGCTGCATAATTTAGCATGAGGCTGCAATCCAAAAACTGTGCCAATGGGAGTGTCCATTTCAGCAGCTGATCTAACAATGCACAAGTCTATGGACACAGATGCAGTCACTTTCTAAACAGCATAAAACTACTAAGAGCAGCACAAATTAGCACAGCACCAGAATGAACATTGTTACATCACATTACACATGTTTTTGTAATAAAACAGGAACACATGTGGAGCCCTGTGTAACACAGATTAAAGTGAGGCCACAGAAGGAGAGGATTTCTGCGGTAGAATTGGAGGTGCCAGTGAAAGACTGTAACAATTGAAATAGCCTAAAGTACTTAAAAAGTGGCAATGTCGAACCTGTTTTCAAAGCAACATGTGAACTCTATGGTAGCACACCCATCCCATTCCCCAACTCACCACCTGTGGCTACAAAAAATACTGAAGTCCCACATTTTGCACCTTTTGGTTTGAGGGATAATAACTCTACTTTAGGACCATGGGACACAGAAAGCTTCACAGATCCATTACAATTTGCTGTGGGGTCATTTTTTTTCTTAACACTTTTGACAGTTTGATGTGGTCCATATTTCAAAATGTCAGTTAGCAATGCATGCTAGCTCCTCCCTAAACAAATAGGTCCTATCACACACACTCTCTACCTACAGATATGTATCTATATTGACACACCAATAAGCTGAACCAAAAAACCAAATACTTTTAAATGGGCCCCTGGTACCACTAAAAGTTTTTTATTTTAAGTTATTGCTTATGTGGTTGCCAAAAATAAGAGGAAGAAAGAAAAAGATAGTGTATGTTGAAGTTGAGGGAAAATTAAGACAGAAAGTCCCTCACTTGTCTTTGTCATTGTCATCATGTTTGGAGAGGCTGCAGAGCTGCAGGGTGTCCAGCTGCTGGGTGACCTCCTCTGCCCAGCGACAGTTGACCAGTTCCCTGAGCTGAAGTGGAGCCCTGCGTACGAACACAGTCACTACTTGTCAGTACATGTGCACTCACACTGGATCATTCTGCAATTACAGTAAATAGTGTCAATGACCAAACAAGAAAAACACTTTTAACCTCGATGATTAGCTGTGGAAGTGCAGTGTGTGACATAACCTCTGATATGTATGATGATCACAACTGAAAGTATTTGCCTCTTCTCTGGGATACTGTAAATAAACTACACAGACATACAGCAGGACGGTAATCAGACCCATGGACTGAGTCCTGAGGCAGGATAAATGAGGTGACCCATTAACTGTTTATCAGCATGGAATTAAAATTCTCATCCCCACCATACTGACACTTCTAAGTACACATTCGTTCATCAGAATAAACAGTTGTAATTATAGTCAGATGTACAAATGCCTTAATGATGTGATATGGATCAGAATATTAACACATACTTTCACATTTACACTTTTTGTCTCTTTGCTGAACTAGCTTCACAACAGAGGCCCCAGGTGAAATTAGGTGTCATAGATCCATAAAAATAACCAGGTTTCACAGACAAGTCAGTTTCATGAGGAAAGCTGACTGCAACCTGGATCTTCAAGGTGACATGAGCACACTAACATTCTACAAGATCCACCTATCATCAGATACTGCAGAAGGATCAAGCTGTGCTTTAGTATGTATGATGTTGTGTCTTACCGACAATGTGGACACTGGGCTCTTTGCTCTGTTAACCAGCGCTGTTAGACAAGAGGTTTCAGTTTAAAGACAACTCCAACAAAACAGATCCACATAAACATTCACTGATAGCTTCCTATTTCTTAAACAATAATGCTGAAAGAGGTTGTTGGGTTAAGAACCGTCTACATTACATAATTAAACACATTACTAAAACCTCGAAGGGTAGTGGTGTACCACCATCGCTGAGAAAGAAATGAACACAATGATGTTTTTTTTTTGGTTTTGTTTTTTTTTACTATTTAGTGAAATCAAACTGTTAAGAACAAACAAAGAAAAACCACTATGGACCCTTAAGAAAATTATTCATCAGTGAGGCTAACTGTTAAAAAACAAAACAAAAAGGTTTTAACTTTAACAATGGAATATTAAAATTTTACTAAGGAGCAATATAAAGGACATGTGGTCTGATGAGTCCAGATTGAACCTATCTACCATACAGAACCATGGGGGCAGTGTGATGATCTGGGACTGTTTCAGTTGGTCAGGCCAAGGTTCAGAAATGTGATGTGCCCAAAAAATTGAATGACCAGGTTTGAACACTGATGGATTTTTTTTCTTCCCTGATGGTATAATGATCTTTTCCTTTATCTAAAAATGGAGTCTTTGTCATTTAAAAGCACAGATATATGGGCCTGAACATTGTCCTTACCCGTATGCAGCTGAAGCAGCAGAGTTTGGAGCAGTGTGGGCAAAGACGAGCATCCCTCAGTTTCTCCATGCAGATGAAACACCGAAACACCTCAGCAATGCTCTGCACAGGGACAAAGACAAAAGGACACAAATCAGACTTTTAACATTAAACTTTTGACAGAATTATACAGTAGTGCATAAAGTTGAGTAAAAAATGAATAATGTTTTGGCTCAAGAATCTAAACTGTAATACATACCTCAACACTTTGTTCGTCCATGTCAGCCAGTTTGAGGGTTTGATGTCAAACAACAAAAAGGACGAAGTTGTTGCTGATGGCCTGAAATTAATTTAAGATAAGATTACAGGCTGGTTTCCATAAAAATGGTTAATTTTATCATGAATATATACTCTTTTGACCTAAACTAAATGATGCATTACATTAGTTTAACACTAAATTTATGTCAGTGTTCAATCAGCCAGTTTTTGAATACACCAAAAAGATATGAGGCTACTATAGAGTAAACATAACACGTGCACTTGAAAACCCTTGGCCTGACTTATCAGGCACACTACTGCCCCCGGTGGCCTGACTTATCAGTGCATGGTACAGTTTTTGGACAGACAGATGACCAACTGATGACAATACCCTGTGGCCAGTGTGGCTGAGGGTAAAAACTAACCACAACATTGGGGTAGGAAATTATATTTTTCTTTGTTTTTCAATAAAAGTCAAGCAAGTTTTAAAATAAGTTGTGCTGAAGAAAATAAAATGGCTATGTTACATATACCTGAAACACATAGACCATTTTGCTACCATTTTCCATCCAAGACGGTTTTAATGTTTTTTTTCCCCACAGACTAAGGAAATATTTGATCTCCTCATTAATCCATCAGCCATGTTTAGGCATTTAATTAGAATATCTGGGAAGATGCCACAAACAGCTGATCCAACACATGAAAGGACTGTTTCCTACGCTCAAATTTAGTCATAAAACATCTTTCCATTTGCTATTGTGCACATTTACATTTTTCTGAAAAAGGCAAGTATAATTATTATGAAAAATGTCAAATCATTATTTCTCTACCATTTAAAGACCAAATCTTGAAGGGAACTAAATCCATAGTGAAAGTTGAAGATGTGGCAACAGGAAAAAAATGCAAAAGATGTTTTTTACTTTGACTTAATATTAAATCAAAACAAAAAACTACAACCCCTTTACCAAAAAGGTTTGAATACTGTACCTATGATGTAACGATTTACACATTTCAGATATAGAATGTATAAATCTCATGAACTCCTATTTTTTCACAATAAAACATACACATTAAATGATATTGCATATTGAACTAAAAATGTACCATTTTTATGAAAACATTAGGTAACTTTAAATTTAATAATAGAACACATCATAAAAACACTGGGAGGGGGTGAATAAAAGGTTGGGAAACCAAGTGGTACTAAAAAATGGTGGAAGCAACACTTTGCAACTAAACCGGTTAAATGGCCGGTGGCAGGATTGGTTAAAATATAAAAAGAGCATCTTAGAGAGACACAGTCACTCACCAATCTACAAAAAAACATATATGAGCCTGGTCAAGCAGTAACGGAAAAAAAAAAAAAATTGCTGCTCAAATGGGTATACTGTTTCCATTTAGGTGGGGTATGAGATCTTAGAAAAAATGGTTCGAGCAAGCTACATTTTGAAAATACCCAATACAAAAGTCCAAACCCCTTTCTTCAGATATCCCCCCGACGCCATGCCTCCAGAGTACTGGCAAGCGCAATGCTTGTTCTTGAGGGTTTACGAGCACTACACAGCAACAATTCGCCTGGCCCCGGCAGCCCCCGGCCCCGTTCCATGCATACCTCATTCAGTCTCCTCCAACACCTCCGGTCTTACAGAACAACCCCAATTCATACCTATCTGGCTAACGTTACATTTCCTAGTGATTTATGTTAGTGACAAAACAGTTTGCTGGTGAACTTTACATCCTAACATAGCCAAGCTCTGGCTCTGGCTCCATTTCCTGAACAAGTGCTCCAAGCCTCTGAGAACACACGATTCATGCACAAAGAGGGGCACGCGCAGAGGGGGGAGGGACAAATAGCAGTTGAGTTTAATTGACATATTACTGCTCAATCATTTCAATTGGGTGCTTAAAATGATTGGATGGTGTATTTTCAGTCCTGTCCGTTCCACGGGTGACTACATTTTTTTTTAAATTTTTGTGTTAGAGCATTTCATTAATTAGTTGTAATTGGGGTGTGAAGGGGATTTTAAGCAATATCGTAAAAAATGCTCCAGGAAAACATCTCGCACCCCACCTTTAAAAAACCTAAAGCAACTTATCAAACATACTCTGGTAGGTATTTATAAGTACTTTCATATGGCAAGAACGATGATTCACTTAAATGATGTTTTTGTGGTAAAAAATGGCAAAATAAGGCTGGAAATGGATCAAAAAAATTATATATATATATATATATATACACATATATATATACATATACATATATATATATATATATATATATATATACATATATATATATATATATACACATATATATAGACTCATATACATATATACCTATGTAGTATACTATAGTATATATACTATATATATAATATATACATATACATATATATATATATATATATATATATACATATGTATATATATATATACACATATATATATATACATATACATATATATACATATGTATGTATATATATATATATATATATATATATATATACATATATATATATATACATATATATATATATATCAGGGGTTTTGGGTTTTTTTTACTTACACAAATGGTGGAAATATCCTGTTCCCAACAAAACTCCACATAAAATACAATAAAATATGTTAACTAACATGTATTTCTATCACACAAGTTAGTGTTGTAGCAAAAATGTCCCATAATTAAAATTTCATTAAGGGCAAAATAAAGTAACAAATCAAATTGCCCACTGAGTAACAGATCAAAACAGTCTCAAAAGCACAGACTATTTTGTTTTAAGAAAACAGACAAGTTCCAATTACAACTTCATTATATCCAACATAGCTAATATAAGGAACAAGTAACTGTACATAAATAAATTGAGAACCAAGATGTTATTCTTTTATTTTACATTGTTAACAAAAGATTACTGTTTGTGCACTATGCTGGAACTTAAAACTCACTGATCATATCCTCAGGAGGGAACCCAAACACTCAGTTGATCAGATAAAGGAATACATAGAAGCCTCGACCCAATTCTCAACCTCATTTGATAGGAGTATGAGGAAGCTGCCGCTCTGTACTCTCCTGTAAGTACCTAAAAGGCCATGAAATCATATCACAGAATTAATCGTATAGGTATTCTCGTGACGAAATTTTTAAGAAAACTGGCTAAAAAAATTCTAGATAATTCACTTGAACCAAAATTTCTGTTGGACATGTGCCCAATGTTTTTGATACATATAGGCTACCTAATAAATTCGAAAAAGGGAATTTGCCTATATTTGACTAACTCACACACCCTGTTCTTCATGAGTACATAAGTTGATGTTAATTCATATTTGTGTACACTTGGTTATCTTAAATGTTATGTAACCATGTGCCCAGGATGGCTTGGTACAATATTTAGTGCAAGTGAGATAGTCATCAGTATCGGATCAAAGAAAAAGACATGCAAAGTTCACATACTAATCTATAATTTATAAATTTTGTATAAGGTACCTTAAAATATGTATAAATATCTTTACTTTCTGTAAATTTTATTGTCCAATTCAAAGTAAAACCATAAAAAAAAAAAAATCATAATAATAATTAAAAAAAAAACCAAAACACTAATTTCATGGGGATCAAATGCCTAAAATCTCCAGGCCCCCAATTTTACATGCAACAAAAATTACTTTTTGGAAAAGGTAGTATAAAAATCTCAACACAGCACGCTGGATACACATAGTAAAAAGTAAAATATGGAAAAAGAAATTCATATATTACATTTTTAAAATTTTGACAATATTTAAAAAAAAAAAAAAAAAAAAGAGGACAAAATTGCAATTCTGTGATGCGCTTTCACCCAGTAGATATGCCTGTCTTCTTCTTGACAAAATTTGCAAAAAAAAATTAGCTACTGTAGGGTATTGGAGAACAATTTTAATTTTTTTTAATCACATGTTTACCTCCCATTGACCAGGCTCATCTATAACCTGTAAAACAATTTCGAAGTAACAGTCTTCTATGGAAAATTTACAAAGACTTTGAATATCTCATCATCTACAGTGCATAACATTAATCAAAAGATTCCAGGAATCAGGAGAAATCTCTGTGCGCAAGGGTGAAAGTCAAAGATCAACACTGGACCCCCATGATCTTTGGACCCTCAGGTGGCACTACATTAAAACCAGGCATGATTCTGTAATGGAAACCACTGCATGGGTTAGGAACACTTCCAAAAATTATTGTTTGCGAACACAGTATTATTGAAAAATGCAAAGAAGTAATATCTGAACATAATGGAAAAACACCGCCATCTTCTTTGGGTCAAAGCTCAGTTAAAATGGACTGAAGGAAGGTCATTAAACATTTCTGTATTCAGAACAAAATACTAATTATTACCTCCGCCAGGAGGTATTGTGATCGCTTTGCTTTGTGTGTTTGAGTGTTTGTTAGCAGGATAACTCAAAAAGTTATGGACGGATTTTCATGAAATTTTCAGGAAATGTTAATACTGGCACAAGGAAGAAATGATTACAGTTTGGTGGTGATCCGGGGAGGGGGGGGGGTGGCAGATCTGTCTTGGCGGAGGTCTGCGCTCTCCGAGTGCTTTTCTTGTTGAAATTTGAAATTGTTTTTTGGAACACATGTAAACTTCATCTTCCAGACCAAAGAGGGAAGGATCATGCTTGGCCTGCATCTAGACATATCATTATAAGAGGGGATGCTACAGAGACGTAAACATAGGCCTGTCCCAATGTTTTGTAGATATACTGCTGCCATATACTTCAAATTTTACTTCTTTTTTTTTTTTTTAAATATGAAATCCAAAATAGTACATTTTCTAAGTTTAAATGTATTAAAGTTTATTTGACATTTTTTTAAAGTTCAGTTGTGAATATAATATGGTATTATGCATTGTGTGATTATGTTTTACACACACACACACACACACACACACACACACACAAATCACTTTTGGGGCTTCCTGACAGTCATATGGCTCCATAAGGTAACTCAGAAATTCAAGAATTCCATGCATCAGCCTACAACGGGAAAATGGGTGAATTTGGTGGAATACAGTAAAAGTGTCAAATATCACTACTTTTCTTCAAAATGAAATGCTGGCATTAGAAAATGCATGGTTACATATTGTAATGGTAGTGAGATGAATAAAATCTGGTTTTAATGGAAATCAAAGAGATATTTTGGCCACAAAGGTGTCCAGAGGAAGCAACGCACTACATAAAAAATCCTAATGCAATCAAATCAATTTTACTGCTAATATTTGGCATATTCAAGACTCTCATCACCACCAGTGCCTCATTCACCTACTATTTATTATATGGAAAATACTTTTTTTGTAATATATCCTTCTTATTTCAAATTAAACTGGGATTTAAAGGGTTAAAGTCCTGCTAATGATTGAATATTGGTAGTTTTGAGCGGGGCTGAAGTAGTTTAAGAGAAGGGGGAAAAAACAGAGTTTTTGTGCATGCACATTTTTCCCACAAGGATGTCCGAAGGACAGTAAATCTGAAGAGGGCACGAGGATTAAAGCTATTAAAATGATAAAGTGGTTGTTCAATATTGTAATATACGTCTAAAATTAACTACAAAATATATATTTTAAATGATATCCAAGTTTAACAACTCTTAAGACGAAAAATGTGCATGCAGTAAATATATTCACCATCATTAAAAAAATAATAATAAAATCAGTATCAATGACAGTATGGCGATATAATAATTTTTTATCAGACCTGAGTATTTGTTACGTCAAATATACATAGCTTGTTTTTGTGAAAAGCTGTATCACGCTGTTAAGGTCATTTCGGAGAAGCACAGACTGACTCAAGTATCAAAATACAGTTTCCTTGCACCAAATGTGTAATTAATCATGTCCTTGGCAACATCTATGGAAACAAAGGCCCCGGATCAGCTCCCACTGACGGCTAATACAGTACTTGCATCTGATAAAAAGGCGAACACTGTCTGCTTACATGTTAGTCTATAAAGGCACGAGCGGACTACGACCAAGCACAATAAATATGCGTGTGAATCGTCAGGCTGTTTAACTAGCTTACTGGTATTAGCATTGTGGTTCGTTTACCTTCACAGAAACTCGGCTTCGTCTGTTACACCTGATTCCAACGCAATGAAAAAGAACTAGCTACACCACATTGTCTCCGCCAGCCTTCAGCAGGTACTGTGTCCGTTACCATGAAACAGAAATGTGGGCACGCTCAACTAACTTGGGTCATCCAACACAAGAAACAAACAACTATCCTAGACTAAAGATGTAGTCGTTGCATCAGAAGCTCCCAAGCAGCTTCTCCCATCAATCTCCAAACCAAAAAGAAGAAAAATGTGTTTGTGACTTCATTGGCTTAAACGTACGTTACCGCCCCCTATCGATAGGAGTATGGAGAGGAAAAGTAGAAAAAAAATAAAATGAAGTAAAATGACGCAACAAGATAATGTTTCAAATAAGAAAGAATTTTAGAAAAAAAAAGTCTCCATTATTTCTTAAAATAATTAATAAATTGTATTTACAACATCATGCAGATTCAGAATACACACACATACAACTCTAAATGTACATACGTGGCTCTAAATATATACATATATACCTAAATATCCATATTAAAACACAATCAGAACAAGTAATTTGTACACTATGTACTAGACAAATGTTGTCAATATGATAAGTAAAATAAATATACATGAATAAGTGTACAAACATGTACAACTGTATGTGAATAATATGTATATATGTACAGAACAAGTAACATAAATAAATTATTCTCTTTTATATTTCCTGTTTCATTCTTGAATGCTTTTTGTCTCTCTTTGTGCACTTTGTTTTTTGTATTTTTGCTGCTGTAGGAAATGCAATTTACCCATAGTGGGATAAATGTTATGTTATGTTATGTTATGTTATGTTATGTTATGTTATGTTATGTTATCTTGGTATTCTTTCCATGCTGTTCTATGAGGCCTCAGTCAAATTAAAAAGCCAAACTACTTAGCCAATACATTTTCTGCAAAGTTATTTCAGACTTTTTAGGTAGATATTGTCAGGTAAATTTAAGTTCAAATTGCCAATGTTCTGATCAGCTGTTTTGGAAAGTTATTTATTTGACTGACAGCTGTAATGATCAATCACGGTCCCAAACTTGACATATGTGTAGCCCTGAACCAATCAAATTGTGAACTGAATTCCATACATAAACTGTGACGAAGAAAAAGTGACTTTTTCAGCACAGATATCAACAAGTGTTCAGAGAACGCAAACCTCCGCCAAGCACCCCGAACAGTATGCATGTATGGATCGACTGTTTATTTTTAAATTGAACAGTTTCAAGGTTGTTCCATACAGCAGAAAAAGTTGAGGCTTGGTACCAGTCATGTGTGTGTCAAATTATATAGAATTCCAATCAATATTTGTTGAGTTATAATGAAAAATGGGTTGTAAAAGGGATTTTCAATGTTAAATTGAAATGTCCACAGAGTCCACATTCCACAGTGGATGTGGACAATTTTGTGCCAGATACAAGATATTGTTATAAGCTATGGGCGTATCAAAGTGGAGGCTAATTGGAGTTGTTTTGAAATTTTTTATGAATTTTTGAAAATTGCTCAATGATGAGAGATAGGAAAATTTGAGATTTTGTGACCTTGCTGTGACCTTGAACTTTGGCCTACTTGGCCCAAAATTTATGTTTATGTTTATGCATTTGGCAGACGCTTTTTTCCAAAGCGACTTACAGGGGAAAACCAATCAAATCACTCAATCAAATTTTATTTATATAGCGCCAAATCACAAAAAGTTATCTCATGACACTTTACATATAGAGTTGGTCAAAACCAGACTCTAAGCCAATTTACAGAAACCCAACAAAATCCTCCAAGAGCAAACTCTTGTGACTGGTGACAGTGGCGAGGAAAAACTTCCCTTTAACAGGAAGAAACCTCGAGCAGACCCAGACCCCAGGAGGATGGCCGTCTGCCTTGACCAGTTGGGGTTAAAGAGAGAGGGTAAAGAAAGAGAAAAAAAGAGAGCGATAGAGATAGAGACTAGGGGAGAGGGGGAGAAGGGGGGAGTAGGGGGAGACACATGGAGGCAGTTGAGGATAAGTGAGTGGTGATGATGAGGGCAGGGGAGAGGCAGGACCACCACAGCAGGTCCAGAGATAATCCAGGGAGAATCTGTGGTTGTCTTGGGAAAAACCTTATTAGAATATTTAAAATGGAATGTCTGAAAAGTGCTAGGACAGGAGGTGCTCTCGGAAGAGCTGGGTCTTCAGGAGCTTCTGGAAGATAGGCAGGGATGCCTCTGTTCTCGTAGTACTCAGTAGAGCGTTCCACCAACGTGGAACGACCCATGAAAAGAGCCTGGATTGTCTTGTGCAAGGTCTGGGGACCACCAGACAACATTCCCCAGACGAGCGGAGTGGTCATGGGGCAACACAAGCTTTTATCAGTGCACCTAAGTAGGTAGGAGCAGACCCACTGAAAATTTTGTAGGCTAGGATTAAAGATTTGAATTTGATGCGGGCAGCTATGGGTAGCCAGTGTAACTCAATAAGTAACGGGGTGACATGTGCCCTTTTAGGCTGATTGAAGACCAGACGCGCAGCTGCATTCTGGACCATCTGTAGTGGTTTGACAACACAAGCAGGGAGGCCTGTTAGAAGAGCATTGCAGTAATCAAGGCGGGAAATAACCCCATTAAAAAATTTAATGGGTTTGTCCCAGGGCCTAGGCCTATCTGTGGGTAAAATTTGGTAAAGATGGTTGTAATAGTTTTCTCATAAAGTTGCTAACAAACAAACAAACAAACATGCAAACAAACAAACAAACACACAAAGCAAAGTGATCACAATACCTCCTGGCGGAGGTAACAACTGAACACAAAAACAAGTGTCTCCAACATTATCATTTGTCAGACTACATGGGTGAATCAATGCTGTAGAAGATGATGATATTTCCACATTCACTACTGAGCCCCTGAACGTCAAAATAGGTCATAATTGATGACCATGAAAAGATGACAAACAAAATAAATCTAAACAAAAAAACAAACAAACAAACAAACAAAAAACAATGGTGGCAGGACATCACCAAATGACAGGAATGAGGAATGCAATAAATGTCATCAAAGGACAGGAAGACGGCATAGGAAAGGTCGCAAAGCTGGACTCAGAGGCAGATATACTGATGTATTTACCATTAAGCCATGCCAGTGATTAAATACCTGATAGTAAGGCATGTCTTGACCAAAGGGTTGAAGATGTGATTGTTATTCTTTTCTACAGCTCTGGGTGGCGCCAGTCCACGTTCAGTGGTGGTCGCCTGCCACTAAATATAGAGAAGAAGAAAAGACTGTCGCAAAGGCTAGCTAAGTTTGACAGCTGTGTTGTGTATAAAGAGAAGAACGTTAAATGGCGAAAAGCGCAGCGGTTCTGGCCTCCTCCGTGTAGGCTGATTAAGATGTTAATAACGCTGTCGTACGTCTACCTGTGGGTGCGCTTCCATAAGTGCTATTCGGTGCTGATCCGTAATAGTCTGTTCAGGCTGAACAGCAGCAGCTTCAGCTTCACCTTCACACTGTGCTCCAGCTCGGCCTCACCTACAGACACAGCACCGCCGACTACACAGAACAGGAGCGTACACAGACAGACCAGTCCGCCTCCACCCGAGGACAACGTCTTCCTTCAGCTGGGAGATAAGGCAGTCTATGTCACCGAGCCTCAGGTTGGATAATGACGCTAACTAACAGCTAGCTGTACTAGAGAATGTGTCACTAATATGGGCTGTCAAAACCCAGCTTTGTTTACATCTGAGTTAAGCTAGCTCAATTTCCTTCTCCACAAACAGCGACTCAAATAGAAGTTTAAATCCCAAAGACCCGAACTGGCAACCAAAGCCGTGTACTGATCTAAAATGTTTAATAACTTCTGAACCACTACACCAGTTGTGTCAAATACAGCTGCCTTTGGCAGGCAAAACCGGCCTGCAAAAAGGGTCCAGTCTGGCCCATGGGATATATTTGTGAAATGCGAAAATTAGGCTGAAGATATTAACAATAAAAGATGTCAAACTCATTTTAGTTCAGGGGTCACATATAGCCCAATTCTATGTCAAGTAACATCATAATGACGCAACATAACATAATCACAGTTTTTCTCTTTTTTTAGTGTAAAAAAGTAAAATTACATGAACATTTTTACATTTACAAACTGGCCTTTCACAAAACAATGTGAATAACCTGAAAAAATAGGAACAACATGAACTGTCTAAAGAGAAGTGCAATTTTAACAATATTCTACATGTTACTAAGTATTTTGTGCCTTTGGAAATCCACTGTGATCTGTAATGCAAATGTATAAATGTTAAGCTGAGGCGTAATATTGTTGAAATTGCATTTATTTCAGGTTCACATTTTTAAACGATACTTTGTAGATGTAAACATTTTCATAATGTTAGCCTACTTTTATTACTGTTATTATTTTACTGGTCCAGCCCACTTGAGATCATAATGGGCTGTATGTAGCCCCTGAACTAAAATGATTACAACACCTCTGCACTAAACTGGTTAATACATTAAAATAATTGAGATAAAATATTTTCATGGTCATCAGACATGACCAATTAAACACATCAGACATTTAGAGGCTCCATAGTTAACGTGGAAACAGTCATCTTCTACAACACTGAATTCAACATATTGAATTTATTTTATTAGTAGCGTACATGGCAATTGCTATTTCGTCTAGATCACCTGTATTTATTAATGCATTTGCTCTGATATTAGTTCCTTGTGCACAAAAAATGCTTTTTTTCTTCTGCCCAAAACAAATAAATGAATGAATGAATGAATGAAAACATTGAGACACCAGTAAAACCCATAGAGTTTAACAAATGACAGTGGATGGGGACACTTGTTTTTACGTTCAGGTATTGATATCTTTGCTGAAAAAGTCACTTTTTCCCTCAGTGTTCTCTGTTTCTACATGATCAGCAAATTAAATATAGGAAAATACCTGATTTTCACTGAAAAAAAAGAGATAATAATAATAATAATTATTATTATTATTATTATTATTATTATTATTATTATTATTATTATAAATGGTGGTACATTACTTAAGAAAGATTAAATAAAGTAAAAAAGTAATTTGGGGACTGCCACAAAAGTAGCACTGGGTCTTTATGGGTTAAGTTGCTCAGTGCACTTTAGTACTCATTTTCTCCTCATTGCTTTACTAACTTCACTGAACTGACCACATCATTCCTTTGAAAGAGAAAGTAGAATTTTTTACTGTTCATGCCTCGAATGTCTAAAGGCAGTTCCATTGTAGCGGCCGGGCTGACACATACACTTCGTGGTGGGCCATGCATTTGTTACCTGGGCCTTCAGTGGGGACTTACTTGACTAAATTCACCTCTTAATACCACAACTATGACATCACAATTAACCATCAATACTATATAAAAAACACAAAATAACAGGGCATGGGCATTTGGTGTTTTGTAGGTGAATACCCTTATTACCAAAGCAAAAAACCCAGTTAAGACATCTCCAAACCTCTACACTACAACTGCAGCTGTGCCATATACATCATCTGGAGTAGTTCAGAATCAATATTTATCTAATACCATGACAAAAACATATAAAATTTAAATAAAAAACATCATAGCCTACTCATCCAAGATGCTCATTATTTATATACAGGGTGGGGAAGCAAAATTGACAATGAACATTTAGTTGTTTTTTCTCAGCAGGCACTACGTCAATTGTTTTGAAACCAAACATATATTGATGTCATAATCATACCTAACACTATTATCCATACGTTTTCAGAAACTTTTGCCCATATGAGTAATCAGGAAAGCAAACGTCAAAGAGTGTGCGATTTGCTGAATGCACTCGTCACACCAAAGGAGATTTCAAAAATAGTTGGAGTGTCCATAAAGACTGTTTATAATGTAAAGAAGAGAATGACTATGAGCAAAACTATTACGAGAAAGTCTGGAAGTGGAGGAAGCAACAAAAAACATACCAAAGCTTTTATTAAAGCTCTCAAATCCAAAATCCTAAAGGATCCAACCAAATCCATGAGAAAAATGGCAATTGAACTTGAGGTAGACAACAAGACCGTTAGAAATGCAGTAAAATATGATTTGAAGTTAAAATCTTACACAAGAACACCAAAACACTTGTTGACAACAAGTGTTTTGGTTTGATTTTGGATTTGAGAGCTTTAATAAAAGCTTTGGTATGTTTTTTGTTGCATATATATGCTTAATATATGTTTGGTTTCAAAACAATTGACGTAGTGCCTGCTGAGAAAAAACAACTAAATGTTCATTGTAAATTTTGCTTCCCCACCCTGTACAAAATCCAACCTCCTTTCTTTGTGCGGGAAAACTTCAATGATGCTGTCATAGAGGTGATCTGTGCATTTCAGTTAAATCAGTAAGTCCTTTTCTATGGCAATGGAGGACAAGGCTGCAAGTCTCCTCTGTCCAGTTCTATTTCTGCCATAAGTTTCTATTATACTATAATATAATATAATATGTCAAATAGTGATGTGAGGATCAATACTAAAATAAGTTCTTAAATTGTGAAGATCCACTGTTGCTCAACATTTACTGTGTGAGTTGTAACCATTGGGTCGTCACCCAACATAAGCTAAAAATTAACCTATTTCTAAGGTTCAACAGAATGATACTGTCAGGATGAGGTAAAACTATATAGTGTGGTCTGTATAAGTGTGGTTAACAATAAACCGCTGTCAGTGGGTGTGCACATTGCATAACAGCCATCCGTGAAACAAGTAGCCATCACAAGCATGGTAGGCAATGTGTGCCACATATTTAGAGTTAGAAAGTCACTTGAAGACAGTCACACACCTTCAAGTTCACTGTTGTTTTATCAGACTCTCTTGATAAATACAGAGTTAAACAGTTTGGAGCAACCCTTTTCACAGCACGAAGAAGAGCTGAGTCAGCAGCTCAAACTGCCGTAAAGTAGCTGACAAGTAAGGTAAGACAGTAGACCAGTTAGAAGAGGTCATTAAAATAACCCCTTATTCCATAACATTTTTTAAAGTAAGAAGAGTAGTAGAAACAGAGTTTGGCATATCTCCCAAAGCAACAGTAGATTGAGTTTTCTCATGTACATTATTGGGCGGTGGTGTAGTGGTGGCAGCGTGGGACTATCCCCTCTTCTGCATGCGTTAATATAAATCAGGTTAATCTAAATCCTGCATGTTTTAGATGTTTCCCTCTTCCAGCACACCTGACAGTCGTTATCATGCTTCTGCAGCGCTTGATGACAGGCTTACCATTTGACTCAGGTGTGTTGGAAGAGGGATACATCTAAAACATGCAGGATAGTGGCTCTGGAGGACCACGGTTGCTGACCCCTGATCCATAGATTTGAATGTGAGAAAGAATCATTGTCTGTATGTGTCTGTGATGAACAGGCATAACATCTGGGGTGACCCTCCCCAATAGAAATGAATGGGAAAAACCTCAAGTACTTAGGCATGCTTTAACACTGAAGTTTCATAGAAGCTTTAACAAGTCACAAGACTTGAACCTATTTGCTGTGTACTGTTACTGACTTTTTGTGTGTCGTAGGCTTTTTAATATTACACTTTCAGTGTAAAATATAATTTTAAGAACTGTTTGAGTTTTTAAGTGTAGCCCATAGAGGAGAATCCTCAGCAGACTCTACATTCAACAGTTCAACAAAAATTACACACTATGTCTTATAACCTCCACAGATTACTTCTACACATAGCTAAAAAACTGTGTTAAAAACTTAGAGAAATTTGTCGTGTTTTAGTTAGTTTCGTGTTTAAACCTGTGATTTATACCTATTGACATTGAGCCCAAAGCAGCAGTTAAGCTTCTCTTTTAATTCTTTAACTTAACACTTTAACAATGGCTTCTCTTTAACCTGTTTCAGCTACATTCAGCCATGTTTCAGCAGGTCATCTGTGTTCAAGCAAAGCTTTCAGTTTTGTTACGAATTGTGTTGAAATGAGGTTGATCTGACAAAACATAAAAATATGTTGTGTTCATATTTTGTATACTGAAATACAAGTGAAGTACATTTTAATAGCAATGCTTTGTGTTTTGTTTGTTTTTTGTTTTTGTTTTTTTTTTTTTTTTTTTTTTTTTTTTGGGGGGGGGGGGGTAACTATAAATTGGTTTCAGAAAAGAAAAAGATCTGACTTGTATTTAATCTGAAAGATGGAAAACTAATTTCACATCCAAATAAGTTGGTGCAGCATCTACCACTTAGATGTTAAATATCAACAACATCAAGACATAGCAAGAGGTGAGTAAAAACTATGAGGTGTATATACACAGCCTGGCAAAATAAAGTCCTACACTTTAATGTTTCATTGGATCACCTTCAGCTCTGTTTGTGGCATTGTTTCTAATAATCTTATGTAATGTCACAACATTTATTTCTGTCATTTTTTTGGACACATAACATTGCTGAGCCTAGACGTGACCAACTGAAGTAACCCCAGATTATAATGCTTTCCCCACAGGCTTGTACTGTAGGCACTAGGCATGATGGGTAATCACTCCAGAACATGGTCAATTTGGATTCATCAGACCACGTGACCTTTATCCATTAAAACACTGTCCAATTACTGCTCAAATCTTATGCTCTTAAACTGATGGTTGTTTTGAGATTAGGTTAAAGAACTTGAATAACTTGTTTCAGCTGGAATACAATCACTGCAGTAATTATCCAACGGAAAAATAGTGCCTGTTTGTTGAGTGGGGACTTTTTTTGGCCAGGAAGTGTAGTTTGTCTTATAATATGTATCTGTCTTAATGTCATTGTATGCTGCCCAGTTTACACATGGCTTGATGAAATACTTTCCCTTTGATACAAGCATTAGATAACTTCTACTAACCACTAATCTACGTGTTACAGCTTTGTAATGTTGGTAGTTGTTGTTTTCTGTATCGTCTGTACTGTCCCCAGGCATGTGACGACCTCAGCAAATGGACTGTGTTGTTTGGCTCCTCGCTTGTTTGTGGTCCATGCATAGAGAATGTTTCATTCATCATAGAAGCTACAGGACACAGAGCAGCCTATCACTCTCCTCATACAACCAATAAAAAAGTAGGCATTACACATTTTTCAAAAAGTGCTCTTATTAAGATATTACACTGTTACACTCTCAATGCTAGAGGGCATGGGTGTGCTGTGAAAAGATTGTCATATTTGCTAACCTGTTTTTCACTTTATTTCCCTTGGTCTGCATAAGTTTAGAGTGTCAGCAAATGTCCAAATGAATTGATTAGATGTCAGTTGTTAAATAAGCAGTCAACAATGTTAAGAATAGGTTTGTTTTGTTTTTATAAAAATTAGCCAACATATTTTAGGGCATATTTAGTTCCAGATCTTAAATCTATAGAATTTCACTTGATATTTGAGCCATTTTCAGTTCAGCTTTGTTATTTTACAGTAAAATGAATAAATAATCAATAAATGACACACTTTGATCTACCAAAAGGTTGAGATCAAGAAATTATTATTTTAATTTTTGTTCATTTTGTTAATTTGTTTTAGTGCTTTTTTGCCTTTAATTTTCTGACATTTTATGTAGCAAAGAGTTAATCAGATGATTGAGAAAATAGAAAGGTAAATCATCAGTGACAGCGAATGTTAGTTGCAGTTCTAAGCGGAATGAAATAATACCATTACTATTACAAATTGTGGACGGTTGGCAAGAGTAAACCTAGGACAGTCCCATAGACTTATGGAATGGTGTAGGCATGTTGATGTGTGCTTCAAAATTTAATCACTACGATCAAAGAAAAAAAGCTGTATCTCTTTACTCTCCACATTCAGTGCATTTATAGTTTTCAGTCATATGACTGTGCAGCAGCCTAGAGGACAAAACAACACTGGACAATTAGTGCAGGTCTGTCAACTAAACATCTATCTCAAACATGTGATTCATATAAAGCTTACACCACACTTTTTCTTTCACTAAAAGAACTACCAGAGCTGCTTTTGGATGTTTACATACAGTAGTTCTTTCTAAGGAGGATCCATTCATTAACACTACTGCAAGGATGAAACTGAAAAAACAACAGACTTTTCTATGGTTGCACATCTTGTTTAATAATGGCTGTTTCATTTTAGCTGCTATAATTGTAGTGACAGCAGAGGTATTGTTGTTAGTTTTTTAACACATAGTCTCAATCTAACCTAAGCATGTTTCCAGTGTCAGGGCAACAGTTTCTGTAGTTTAAGTCATTCTCTGTTGACGGTCTACTGCTGTGAACAAGTGCTGCTATGTTTTGTGTTCACTTGTGAGGCAACATTTGGAGGATAAATCTGTTTGTTGATACAGGACTTTTGCTGTGGTCAATGCTCAGACTCAAATGACTTATTGATGCCCTGTCTAGTGATACTGTGGCTTCTTGATTGTCTTGGGTTGGAGGGCCAACTCTATTATTCATCTAAATACACTTTTCCAGTCACACTTAACTATACTTATCATTGTGATAGTCAAATGTGTTCAGATCCATTAGCCCATTAGTAAAACTGACGTCAGCTGACAGTGGTGTGTGTTGTGTTCAGGTGCTGAAGTGGTCTGACTACTGCCTTCCTCTGGCCTGTTACCCTGGTCAGCCCTTCAAAGCAGTGGCTCAGGCCAGTGTGGATAACTTCAGCCGGCTGGGGGTGGCCTTTATTGAAGATCGCCTTCAGCTAGATGATGGACTTATGCCTTCAAAGATAATTCGTATGTTTCTCTTCTATCTTATGTACAGTTTATATATACATATATATATATATATATATATATATATATATATATATATACACACACACACACACACTCTCAAGGAAAAAAGAAACGCACCACTTTCATTTTCTTGATTTTTTTCAGAAATATGACAGTTATTGCAAAACTGCAAACTACAATGAGTTCAGTACTATTCTGAGTCAAAATGAAATGATTGTTTTCCTGGAACCGGAGAGAGATCAGGCCATTGGCATGTTTCAAACTGGACGGAGCAGACTGGCCGTAGCCAGGGTGTTTGGAATCCACCACTCTACCGTTGTATGCCTTGCTGACCATTACCACACCACCGGCTCCTCCAACGACCGTCCCAGATCTGGTTGACCGCGTGTTACAACCGCTGCACAGGACCATTCCAATCAGCTGTCACATCTCCGTGACAGGTTTCGCCCGGCAATGGCCCGATCTCTCTCCGGTTGCAGTAGTCGTGGCATTGTGGACAAATGTGTTTTTGTTCCATTTTGGTGTCTTTTTATAGGGAATGGTTGTGCACAATTGAGGAGAGGTCCAATTCATCTGTGAGTTTCACTCAAGAGCAGACATGGGTGAGGAATATAAAAATACAGTTGTTATTGCTAATCAAAATCAATCAACCGGAACCAGGAAAACAATCATTTCATTTTGACTCAGAATAGTACTGAACTCATTGTAGTTTGCAATTTTACAATAACTGTCATATTTCTGAAAAAATCAAGAAAATGAAAGTGGTGCGTTTCTTTTTTCCGTGTGTCTGTGTCTGTGTGTGTGTATATATATATATATATATATATATATATGTGTATATATATATATATATATATATATATATATATATGTGTGTATATGTGTGTGTATATATATATATATATATATATATATATATATATCTGACATATATATACACACACACATAGATTGCCTTGGCCCATTGTGTTGCGAATGTAAGACTTCAGCCTTTTTAAACAAGAGATGCTCCTTTCACTCTGACCTAGCCGACAGTATGATTGATTTAACTATCTACAAAACTATATTAAACTCGAACAAGAAATGATTAAATTATGTAACTGAAACAAGAAAACGCTGAAATTATGTTAAATTGAAACAAGGAAGTCCAATGAGTGTGTTTTATTTACAGTGCAAGAAATGAACGAGTAATTTCGTAGTGGTTTCTCTCTCCATTTCACAGCAGTATGTGTGACGGTATTAAACTGAACTCTCAGTGAAGGAGTAGATCTGAAAATAGCTGTCAATCAAACGGGATTCAGCCTTTCGACTGATCCTCCAATCAGCACGTGGGATTCTGGCGTCCAGCCCGGCTGAGCTCCGCCCACAGCTCGATTCACCCCCAGAGACGCCCGGCGTCCGGGGCGGGACAACATCGTGGCATTTATCCAATTACCATCCAGTTTTGAGGCAAAGAAAAAAAATGTTCCACTCAGTCCTATTGAAGCCCATAGATGCCCGGCGTCTACGGGCAAATGCGCTGAGCAGAGATCGAATGAGAAAACAGCACAACAGGAATGTATGAGAAGTGAACAACATCGAGTCTATTGATTTGTGATAAAGCTGATTCTGAACGAACTCATCTTTGAGATGAACGTGTTCTAACACATTTGTAGTCAATGACATGTCAACACAACCGTACATATTTAACCATTTAATTTTCGTAATTTTTGGGGAAGCCGGGCTTCCCTTGCAATCTATGAGAAATCGCCACTGATATATATATATATATATATATATATAAATATATATGTTTTTCTTTTGCTACTCTGACTGTTGCCCATCCATCATATCTATTTGTCATCGTGTGTGTCATCATGTGTGTTTCAGCTGTAACAGCAGCTGTATTTTTTGTTGACTCATTTTACCCTTCTACTGTTAGTGGGCAAAGTCAAATAAGTGTCATTAACAAACACCTGTTTATGATTTTACAGAGGATCACTCTATATGCCATCCTCTGTAACTGTAACCTGTTCCATTTCAAAAGGAACTTTCACAACACCAGCACTAATATTCACACTACAGCAGTGAATGAAAATGGGCAAAAATTCACATTTGTTATCTTGATTTTCTTTGATTCAGGAAAAGTTGAATTAAATAATTGTTTTTAATCAATTTGAGTTGATTAATCGTTTGAGCTCTGTAGCGCTGCATTATGTAATAATGGTGCAATATGTAATGTAATTTTTCACCCCATGTAATGATGCTGCATTTTGTGGTAACATGCCGCATTTTGTAATAAAATTCTTGAACGCATTATGTGATAAACTTTGCCGCATTTTGTAATAATTTATTACATATTGTAACAGTTATTACAAAATGCGAGTGTAGCACTTAAAAAAAAATGTAATAATTTGGTGCATTATGTAATAGACCATCGAAAAACCATTGAAATTGATGCCTTCATTGAAAAAACCATCATACTAGCAGAACAACATTAAGCATTCTAGCTTAATTAATATTCAGTTTAAAAAACTAGTAGGATGTTTCTTTTGTCAAACCTAAATCAAATGTAACTGTATTCATAATAATGGAGAATGTGTTTGCAAGCTAATTAAGTATTACTGACAAGAAAATTACCAGTGCACTGAAATTGTGGAAGACAAACACACATGCAATCTGGATTATGTCATGCAAGTATTATACATGATACAAAGCATAAAAAACACAAATACAGATATAGAACAGAAAAAAAATCTTTATTCCAGCTCCATTTGTGTGTTAATGAAACAACATGGGATAAAAGTAAATGAACATCAAACTGCCTATTAACAAAAAGATGTGGAATATTTCCAATGAATGACAAATTAAACATCCTACTAGTTTTTTTTAATGAATTCTAATTAAGCTGGAATGCTTAATGTTGTTCTGCTGGTATGATGGTTTTTCCAATGAAGGCATCAGTTTCAATGGTTTTTTGATGGTTTATTACATAATGCATCAAATTATTACATTTTTTTTTTAAAATAAAAGTGCTATAACCATATTTTGTAATAACTATTGCAATATGTAATAAGTTATTACAAAATGCAGCAAAGTTTATTACAATAAGCGTTCAAGAATTGTATTACAAAATGTCTCTCTCTCTCTGTCTTTCTCTCTCTCTAAACAATGATTAAAATCATGAAATCAGAGATTGATGTTTTTTCAACTTGTTCTGTTTTTGGTATTGTTTTCTCTATTTAATGAAAAAGACCTTGCAATAGTGTGTGGCAGTCCTTCATACTTTTTATTTTGGCTATATTGTTTCAGCTGTCCTCCTCCAAGAGTCTACTCTGAGCCAGTTGTTAGAGAAGCAGCATCTGCAGTGCCTGAACGCTGTCACATCACTACAGCTCTGCAGCAGCCAGGCAGCAAAGGTCCGGCCTGAATCTTCACCTTGTCGTCTGTCAGTCGATCACCAGCCCCTACAGTGCCGCAAAGGCAGCCTCCGCCTTTCCCCAGAGGCTAGGAAGAGGCTCGAGGAGCGGCGGGGATCAGAACCACTCCGCGGCACACAGGATCTGGGTTCTGTCTGTGCTTCTGAGGACCACTCATTGGGGAATCATCACCACATGGAGGGGCATGGACACCACCTCCATCTGTCTAGTTGTCATGAGTGTTTAGAGCTGGAGAACAGCACCATCCTTTCTGTCAAATTTGCCTCTGCTGAGAACATTCCAGACCTTCCTGACGATAACTCGATAGAACTGGATAGCGGAGATGAAACTCTAGATGAGCTTGAGCAAGACAGCAAAGGTTTTTGTCATCAAAGTGGCAGACTTGACTGTACTGGCAAACCACCAAATGTCCTGGTCTACACAGGCGGCTGTCAGGCTCGTTTTGAGGTGGTTCGCCAAGTTTTAGCAGACTGTATAAACATGGAAAACTACATAATTTATCCCCTCACACCACAACAGGCTCTAAATGATCCGTGGTTGGACAACACCAGGCTTCTGGTACTAGCAGAGGAGGAAGCCTTAACCCCTCATCTGCAGACCCGCTTTCTCACCTACCTAAGCCAAGGAGGTAGGGTCCTTGGACTGGCCTCCAGCCTCTGCCCTGCAGGACTGTCTCTGGGGATTAGAAAGAGGAAGCAGGGGCATGTCTGCAGGCTGAGCTTCACCAGAGAAGACAACACAGAACTGGAACTGAGTGTGTTAGACAGTGGGAAGGTGTTCATCAGGGACACCCAGGGTGGGGGCGAAGTGGAGCTGTGGGGTGAGCTGAAAGGGGATGTCCTTCATCAGAGGGCTATGGTTATTGTCAGAGTCACACACGGAGAAGATGGTGGCGAAGCTGTCCTCTGTCAGGTAAATTCTGTCAAGCTTATCCTAACAATAGCTAATGTGCTGACAAGTATCTAAAACAGAGCAAGAAAAAAATGTATCAAGAATCCAGGATATTGTGTTTTATAAAGGATGAATCACATATGAGTTTGGATGCACAGGCCTGTCTTAGGTTAAATTAGGTCTAAATTCTGAAGCTAGAAAATATAGTCTGTCAGATTATCTCCTGACTATCAAATTGTTTTTTGTTTTTTGTTTTTTTCATTTTTTTGTGCCTGTAAAATACAGACATGAGAGAGTAAGAACAAATTTCATCAAGTCCTAGAAGGAAATTGACATACAAAGATGAAATTAAATTTCATAATGATCCACACAGGAAAAGAAAAGGTAACATTTGCTATTCAAGAGTGAGTTCAAAGGCAACAGGCTCAAGAGAAGAGACCGTAGAAGATAAAGGTCATTTGCTTGAGTCTTCATGCATGGGACAACTTACCTGTCTACTGTCTTCTGTGCATAAAGAAAGGGATAAAAAAAATATTTTCAAATCAGAAATATTAGACAAGACACGAGTCACCTACATCACAAGAAGAGCACACGTAAAGTAGGTAAAGTAAAGAAATTAAGTAGCAGTAGAAAATACTGAATGAAGGCATACCTGAATGCACCCTGAACCTCACTATTTCCAAAAACAAATTTTATTGTACCCTAGAGTAAATGTAAATAATGGAAATGGCGACACATTTTTTGAATAAAATCTGATGTGGCAGATGTCCAACTCACATTATTGATCAGTTTCTTCTGAGATATTCTGATTAAGTGTGAATTTATGTCTTGTTAAACAGATAGTGTGGACAAAGGAGATAATGGATAAAAAAACATTAAACATTACAGCTATTTTAAATGGAGAACAACAAGAGAATCCTTTGTTTTTTTCTGCTACTGGTTATGTGCATGTGGAGAGACAAAAGAGGCCCACAGCACACCATTTGGTTCCCGTTATAGAAGCTGCGTTTTGTACTTTGTACTGAAGGTACTCTTTACATAGCATAAGGTGGGCTGGATCTCTCCTTTTTGTTATTAAATGGGTAAAAACATATAATTACTTTAGTCTCACCTTGATTTTAATTTTAATTGTAGTCTATGAAAAATCATTGTTTGGTGAAAGTAAAAATGCTTATCAGCAGGGTGATCCAAGTAGTTGAGTATTACAGATGGTTCAGTTTAGCCAAGCAGATTTTTTAAAATTCTGTGGATTTATTTCAAATACTGTGTCATGCATTTGCAGTGTTTCAAAGTGTATCACACATCCTGTATATTCCTGAATAACAGGTCCACTTGGAAATGTCTCCTGACTGCCAGAATGTAACATCTGAGGGTTTTGATGAACTGAAAGTCAGCAATGCGCTGCGTTATGAAGTCTTGACAGAAATCCTCACCTCTCTGGGCCTCAGCTGTGACCTGAACCAGACTTTACCACCAAGCCCTGTTTACCTGCTCGCCTCTTCTCAGGTAAGTGCTATTCATCAACCATAGATTTGTAAATAAATGGTGGACAAACCCTCTGTGACATCACCTCTTGGTTTGTACTGTGCTGTTTTGAAGCCTCCAGATGCTTCACATTGCCATCACTATGTTGTTTTGGAGTTCGAGAGCTCACTGCAAACACCATTTGTAGCTCTCCAGCCATTAGGCTATGAACTATTTGTGAAGGTGCTGTGTCCGGCGTCGTCTTTGTTGTTGTCTTTGTTGTCTTCGTTACCAATTTCTTCAAACATCTTCTCTAATGAAACCACTGGTCAGATTAATTTCAAATGTCATATGTAGCTACCTTGGGACAATGTTTGCAAACAGTTTTGAGAAATTTGGATTTTTGACAAATTTTTTAAATATTGAAACTTTGCCTTTCCTTATAATGGGCCATATTTTGATGGGTTATAAGATGACAATGGTTAGAGACATCAATATATTTACTATTGAGCACTGATAAGAAGTCATATATGGACTTTCATTTAGTTCTCCTCCAGTGAAAATACCACCCACTTCTATTGGGAAATTGATCTCCTGCATCAAGACCATATGACTCTAATATGGTGGCAGAACCGATAACCTTGCAAATTCAACATGTTATTGATTCTTGTTAGAACATACTGGTGAGCTACAATACCATTGGTCCTATTTTTTGACTGAAAGTATCATGTTTAATTCCATCAAGTAATGCATACAGTTGTGTTCAGTAACAGTATTGCCACTGTGGTGAAATAAGTAAATAAACACACTTTCTTTGCTACCAGGGCTAATTAGCAGGACAGCTGACAGATGAATTAATGTAAACATCAGCTAATGCAGCTAATGTGAGTCTTATTAGCGAAATTTACACTGAACAAAAATATAAACGCACCGCTTTTGTTTTTGCTCCCATTTTTCATGAGCTGAACTCAAAGATCTAAAACTTTTTCTGTGTACACACAAGGTTTATTTCTCTCAAATATTGTTCACAAATCTGTCTAAATTTGTGTTAGTGAACACTTCTTCTTTGCTGAGATAATCCATCCACCTCACAGGTGTGGCATATCAAGATGCTGATTAGACAGCATGATTTTTGCACAGGTGTGCCTTAGGCTGGCCACAATAAAAGGCCACTCCAAAATGTGCAGTTTTATCACACAGCACAATACCACAGATGTCACAAGTTTTGAGGGAATATGCAATTGGCATGCTGACTTCAGGAATCTCCACCATAGCTTTTGCCTGTGAATTGAATGTTCATTTCTCTAGCATAAGCCATCTCCAAAGCTGTTTCAGAGAATTCATGAAGAAGACTGTGCGAGGAAAATGGTGGTCACACCAAATACTGACTGGTTTTCTGACCCCCCTGGACCACCCAATACAGTAAAACTGCACATTTTAGAGTGGCCTTTTATTGTGGCCAGCCTAAGTCACATCTGTGCAATAATCCTGCTGTCTAATCAGCATCTTGATATGCCACACCTGTGAGGTGGATGGATTATCTCAGCAAAGGACAAAGGAGAAGTGCTCACTAACACAGATTTAGACAAATTTATGAACAATATTTGAGAGAAATAGGCCTTTTGTGTACATAGAAAAAGTTTTAGATCTTTGAGTTCAGCTCATGAAAAATGGGAGCAAAAACAAAAGTGGTGCGTTTATATTTTTGTTCAGTGTAATAAACACAGCTGATGGGGAACTTCCTTAGAGTAGGTGTAAAAAGACACTGAAGACTGAAGAAACACTCAGAGGAGTCACTGGATGTATTAGGAAGGAACAAGCTTATAAGAACAGAAGCTGCTCAATATATGATGAAGAATCTGGTTGTGAATGTATTTTGTATTGCAGTGGTCCCCAACCCTCGGTCCCCAGACCGGTTGGGGATCATTTGGTACCGGGCCGCAAAGAAAAAAAAAAATTTGTGGTTAATATTAAAGCAATTTTTTTCCACTAGTCTTGCAGAGATTTTATTTTGAAAAGCGACTGTTTACGCCTTCGCCTCACAACCGCTCTTGACTCTGGTGTGCCATTTCATGAATCAGTAGTAACACAAGCTAAAGAAATGAGCCAAAAACAAAATTCACAGGAAAATTTTTTCGGAAAGACATGAGGAAATGATGAGGCTGCAGAAGGGTCACAGACTGCCTGCAAACAGAAAGCTGCATTTGTAAGGCAATATCATGATTCCTGCCTAAATTACAGGTTCATCGCAACAGGTGACACACAAGCGCCTCGAAACTGCTCCGGCACATCAATCCATGTTTGAGAAAACTTCAAACCTCTTTGCATTCTGGATTCAAGTCAAAGCAGAATATGTGGATATCACCACAAAAGCCCTGAAAATCCTTTTTCCGTCTCCAACCTCATATCTTTGTGTGGCTGGGTTTTCTGCGATGACAGTTACCAAGTAGTAGACTGGATATATGGAACATAATTGGAGTGTGTCTCCCATCAGCCCCAGATGGGACCGTCTGGTTGCAGGGAAACAACTCCAGGGTTCCGACTTATTCTGCATTAGGGTGAGTTGGTATTATATTGTAGAATCATTGTAATTGCCTGATATACAGTGTAAGTGTTTCAGATCACATGCTCTGAACTGACAAAGGTTTTTGTTATTGGAACCCCCGCACCTCTACCCGGTCCACGGAAAATTTTCATGCATGAAACCAGTCCGTAGAACAAAAAAGGTTGGGGACCACTGTTGTATTGCACCATCCTTATATATGAGGTGATCAGAAAATGACTTTCAATAATTGGCTACATACAATAAATAGACTTATACCTTGCATGCCAAAGCAAAGGAAATCACATAACACTAGCTGTCAATCAAAACCTACAAAGCACCTGTTAATCATAGCTGCCACTCCCTTAATTATGCAGAACCTTTGACCTCAAAATATTTTAAATAGTTGAATTTGAAAACATTCAACCCTGTACAGTTGGTATAAACAGGGAAATGAACAGTAGAGACCAATACTGTGTGTTGTACAAAGTTATAAATATGTGTATTTCTGCTGTACAGTTGGCCTTTTCGACTTGGTGGTCTCTATGGACTGACCCATTTTGCTTCCAGTGGCCTCTTTAAGGTTTCTGCAGTGTCTAACACTTGAACATTGACTTCACTTTTCAGCCTCAGAGGTATCCACTTGTCAGTAGTCAGCTCTCCCAGGTTGCAGAATTTGGATAAGGTGCCCCTTTCATGCACATTGACATTCCATACCTCAAGAATGGCAAATTATATGAAAAAATAAACACAGTCAATGCACATAACATGACTCACAATTTATAGGAGTAAGCACAATATGTCTTATGTGTGTGACAGTGTATCATGCGTGGAGAAAATGTGTAAATATAGTTCAGATTAAAAATGAAATTTCTGGATAGGGGTTAACTTTTAAATGGCATGCATGGCCCACTTAATAATAATAATAACTAGAAGCACTCGGAGAGCGCAGACCTCCGCCAAGGCTGATCAGTGGGCCCCCCCGTGGGCCCCCCCGCCCCCGAATACCACCAAAATTTAATCATTTCTTCCTTATCCCATTTCCAACAAACCCTGAAAATTTCATCCAAATCTGTCCATAACTTTTTGAGTTATGTTGCACACTAACGGACAGACAAACAAACCCTGGCAAAAACATAACCTCCTTGGCGGAGGTAATAATAATAATAATAATAATAATAATAATAATAATAATAATACATCACACTTATATAGTGCTTTTTGGACACTCAAAGATGCTTCATTGATATTCTAGTTATTTGTATGAACTGCAGCACAGATATTCAAAGTACTTGAGTAAATGTGGAAACAATTTGGACTCCTAAATGTATGCAAATGTACAAGTGCATATGCTGCAGTTTTACAGCAGTTGTGTGTACTAAGGACCAATCCTACCTGTGATCAGCCATCACACTGAATGTTTAAGACACTGGTTGTCAGAGGTGGCATAAAGTTCACACTTTAACTTTCCCTTCAGTAGAAGTACAGATACTTGTCTAAAAAAAGAGTGCAGTAACAGAAGAGATGCAGAGAAAAGTAAAGTACAGATGTTCAAGGTATTTGTATTCAAATAAAATAAATTATCACATGTTTTTTAATTGAGATCGAGTCAAACAAAGTAAGCCCAATAAGCACTAAGTTTTTTGTCATTACATGAATGGATTATTCACTTTATTTAAAGGGGCTCTCTATTGGAGGTGTGGTTTTATATACTATCTAGGATAGGGTTCTAAAACAATATTTTTGTTTTGTGTCTTGTTAATAATTTACAGACAGAAATAACCATCTGCTTCACAAATCACAACACTCTGTTTTTCTTTGCCTTTTGCACAAAGCCCCATGACTTTATATGAAAGTAAAACTTGTGTTTGATTTGTTGAGCCTCCTGGCGGTTTGGTGACATCATGTCAGTACACTCCAATAATAAGTGCACATCCAGTAATGATTTTAGGAATAACTCAGGTGAATATGTTTGTTGTTTTACCTTCCTCTTTCTTTCCAAATAAGTTAAGATAAGAGAATATTCTCTACTTCCATCTGTATCTTTTCTGACCAGCACTTCCTCTGTCCATAACTATGACAGTCATGCCAGGTACAGATGTGTTTAGACATGCTTTTCTTCTGTGTAAAATCAAGGCATAATCAGCAGTAAATTGACAATCGCAAGCCTCAGTAAATTGAGACTCATTTAAATACTCTTGTCTCCAAAATTTGCCTCTTGATATGGGAACTCTCACAAATACACATGCAGTAAATTCAGGCGCAAAAGTAGCTGTCCATGCCTTTCCAGCAAATTTTGTATTGCACCCCATTAGTAAAATGTGCTTGGCAAATTGTGAGTAAATCCAGCCCTAAGTGCATATATAATAAGGAAATCTAAAGCCAATTTATTAAGTTTAAAGCTATTTATTGATTTATTTATCATCTACAGTCACACAGTAACCTTCAAAATGACACTGCAGAGAAAAGTCTGAATCAAAAGTGGCATCAATATTGTGGTGGAAACATCTGTCAATAAAGAGCACAAAAGACAAGGCTGGTCTTATGTGTGAGTTTATTCAACCCTTGCAAGGAGGACCCCTCTTGAACAGAAGCACAAGGCTAAGGTGTAGGAGTAAAAGGGGTAAGGAGGAGCAAAGGCAGTGAGTTTTACATACACAAGATAATAACAGACAATGACATTATTCTTACAGAAATGAGACCAAGGTTAAAATCAGCTAACAAGTGGTCAAAACATCATACGATAGGTAAGAGACAACTTTCTATCAAAAGGGGGAAAAAAACATGCAATGTAAGATTGGGGGGCTCTGGTAATGTGCGTCACTGTGAGATAAAACACTCTTGTTCTATATTCTTCTGATGCATACACTCTGTTTGTCTGGTGCATGATAGCCAAAGGGTGTATTGTGACACAAGACATAGATAGTATAGAATGTCCTGTGTATTGTGTCAGCTTGACCACATTAAAACAAGAGGTTTAAAGTTAGGTAAGAATTACACAAATTATGTAAGGATACAAGCCCGACTTGTTAGATAGGAATTACGGAACTGTCACATATGCATTGCATAAATGATCTGGTTTTGACAGTTACACAAGTAATATATAATTTTTCCACTACAGTGTTAAAACAGAGATAAAGGATTTAAATAGATTTTCCTAGAGGCCTTTGTATCTCTACATCTTTACTGTACATATTGTCATTGTTCTTTATCTTATGTGGAGAAACCTATTTATTATTGTTGAGACATGAGGAATTGCATTTTAATTTGTTACACTGAAAATACTTAACAGAGTGTGAACATGAGCAGTTCTTTTTTGAGATAATCACCAATATGCTGTCAAAGATAGAAGTTTGTATTGTGAGGGTTTATGAAGTCAGTAAACACCACTAGGTGGACTCAGAGCTCTAGGCTGGAGAGAAGCACAAGGCACCTGCTCTCTACTTATTTCTGCTCTGGAAGCAATATTCACCAGTCGGGTCTGACAGACATGAATTGGGGGAAGTATGGGTTTGTTAGTTTACTGATACATATATGACTAATGTGTCAAAGCACATTAATTCTGCGGTCAGTGAACTGAAGTCTCTTATTTGGGACTGAAACTGTGGCTTCAGCCTCAAGAAAAAAAGTAATTTTATCAAAGTAGTATTTGTAATAATGGCAGCACTGTAGTTGTCTTTGACGCCAGTGTTGTTGTATATTTGGATTAGTGTGTGAACTCTGACCTTGTTGCCCCAGCCACTTTGTCCCAACAAACGGCATGTTGAGGCAAATTAAGGGCTACAGAATTGTTTCCAGATTGATGCATAGGAGGAGAGAGAGAGCTGCTCACTGCATATCTTTAAGTGTCTGCAGAGTAACCTCATTTCCATATACACACTGCTTTTTAGGATTTGCAGGGATTGGTTCCAGTGACTTTGACATTTTAGTCCTCAAGCTGTGAGACTGTGGTTGTTTTTTGGTATGAGGGTTGAGGTTTCTATCAGTAGTCTCTCTCACCAGGTTGGACTCTTTACCTGAATATATACTGTAGTATTTTCCAGACTCTTATTCATACATTCTATATAATATTCTCTGCAGAACTCTGTATTTTCAGACTCTGAGGTTTAATGCTGTCTTGGATGTGTTGTGTTGGATTTACTCATAGATATGCAGAGACTGAAAAGAGAAGTTTCAGTCACCAATGGTAACTGAGAGAGGCTAGCTGACAATGTGAATAGTTTTGCTGGTTAACAGTTTGACCTGCAAGGCATTCAGAAGATGAAATCTCATACTTACCTTCCTTTTGCAGCTCTCTAACCGTCTGTCCAAATTACTTAGAAATATAAAGACTTTGAATTTGTCGTTTTTCTGTGGCTATAAAGACAAATGACTTAATGCCGTTTTACTCCACCGTGGAAACAAACAAAACAAAAAAAACACTTTTCTAAACTTCTGTAAGGAGGCACAGTGTAATAATAATAACAATGGACTTCTAGAGCGCTTTTTAAATTACTCAAAGTGCTTTACATCATTGATCCATTCACACACTGGTGGTGGTAAGCTACATCTGCCCTGGAGCAGGCTGACAGAAGCATGGCTGCCAATCAGCTCCTCCGACCACCACCAAACATTCATACACCAGTGTGAGTGCATGGGATTCAAACCACCAACCCTCCAATTATTGGACAACCCACTCTACCCCCTGAGCCATAGCCGCCCCAAGTAGAGCAGTAGACTGAGCTCATTAGGATCTGAACAGCATTTTGTAATTAGTGTCAATCATGTATTCATCATTCTTCCTTTCTGAAAACATCTACAAGCAACCAAAACTTCCTGTCATAGGATAAAATTTCTACAGCCTCACAGTACAGTCCAGGAAATAGGGACAATATACTAGGAGATTGCTACAGAATTTGTACTCAGTGAATACCTTAAAACAAGCAGTCATTGCAGCTTTGACACTGTCTTTATGCAGTTCTTTGATTAATGGTTGAACTAGGCTTGCAGACAAGTCCAAAATATCTCCAGACTGGACTTTGATCAGTGTATTAACATACATGTGTATACTGATGGCACATTATTTATTTCTGTGTTTTTCTGTGTTTTACTGTCTGTTAAACTGATTTGTAAGACTCTTTAAACCCTGGGACTGCACTTTATGTTTTTAACGTGCTTAATTATTTAATTATTGTTATTGTTTGCTGCTACAGAGGAAAGTGTCAAATGAAATTTCATTGCTAGCTTACCGGCTGATAGGCTGTAAGCTATTGTCGTCATGTGGCCTCCGACGTCATCGTCTATCGTCATCTGTCGTCCGTTACAAAACTTTCAATCGTCTTCTTCTCCAAAACTACAATTCCAATTGACTTCAAACTTGGTATACAGCTTCTTTATGATGATGTCAACAAAAGTTAGTGAAATTATTTGGGTCTGGATCTGATTCTGGATTTGGTGTGACTTTGAAAAATTTCCCCATTATAAGAGATAGGAAGTGCCAGTAAGCTACAGGGCCATTGGTCCTATTTTTATTTTTTCTATTCAATGACAACAAACTGCCTCTCTGTGAAACCTGTCAATGACTGTGATCTAGATTCCAGACAACGAGCACTGCTTTATCTTTCAATTACTCTTCTCTCATCTCATTAATAATGGGTTTAGTGTCATTTGGAAGTGTCTCCATTCATATGTTTTACTTACATTTTTATTTTGCACAAAAACAGGTGGTTAAACCTAGACGGAAAGCAATGAAAAGCCACCAAGTGTGAGAAGCAGCAGAAAGAAATTTTAGAAAAGGCCTTGACAGACAAGTTTGAAACATTATATGATCCAGACTTTTAGATTTGTTTGGTTTTAGGAAAAACCTAAAGCTAACTGCAAGTTTTTTGACAAAATACAGCTAACATCTACTAGCTCAGTTTGTTATTGTATGAACTACTGCATCTAATTGCCAGCATTTCAAACCATCCAACTCTTAATATTCAACTTAACAGTAGTTTTTGTGACTGTTAATTCTAAATATGTATACAGAGGCACATGAGTAAATATGTGTTCATATAGATACAAGATTATCAAAACTGTAACGGTACTAACACTTTTAAGCTGCTCCAGGAACTTTCGTAAAGTCTCTCAACAAGGAGCCATACTGGAGAAGCAGACAGATAAGTCATAATGATTTTCCTGTTATGAACATAACACAAAAAATTGTTTTGTGAAGTCTTCATGACCTTGGGCCAGAAATTCAAATCAGTTTATTGTTAAGTCCAAGTGTACATTTATGTCAAATCAGGAAAAAACTTTCAAAACATTCTTGACATATTGCATTTGTATTATACTTACAAGCCCATCCACTTACATACGGGCATGAAAATACCAAGGGCCAGATTTAATAATGCTCTGTTCCAGCGAAAATCTCTTCTGACATTGAAAAAACACTATGAGATTTAGTAGGGAGAAAATTTAGCACTAGAAAGATGTGGACAGGCAAATGTGAACACATATGTCTGACCTACCTGGATATGTTTTTGTAAGAGTTTTAGTTTGCATCTGCACCTGACATGGCTGTAAAAGTGACACACAGAGGAAGTGCTGTTGAGAATAGGGAGTAGATGGTAGAAGAGTGAGAATTTACTCCACATGTGTTAATTTATTTGGAATGACAGAGGAAGGGCACAGTGGTCCAGTCATTAGCACTCTCACCTCACAGCAAGAAGGTCCTCAGTCCAATTCCAGCAGCATGGGCCTTTCTGTGTGGCATTTGCGTGTTCTCCCTGTGGCTGCATGGGTTCTCTCTGGGTACTCTGGCTCCGTCACACTGTCCATAGACATGTACCGAATAGGTTAATTGCTCAGTCTAATCACCCATCATCCATAGGTGTGATAGCATATTGACATCTAAATTCAAGTGTTTTCCTGGGTCTGTAGTCAATACAAACAGCCTGCAATGGTTCCTCTGTATTACTGATTTTAACAAACAAATAGCCAAGACAATTGACTATTGTGTCTACCAATCAGGTTTACACAACACTTTGTGAATTATGGATGCCAGAATTCACTTCAATTTGTGCCGTGGCATGCTCTTTCATTTCCACAGTGGAATGCAACTCCCCTCCTGTACTTGCCTCTCTCACAAAGATGATCCAGACATACCTTTGTTAAGAGGTTGGAGTTTGCAATTTTAAAATACCTTAATTCAATTCAATTCAATTCAACTTTATTTGTATAGCCCAATATCACAACAAGGTTATCTCAAAGGGCTTTACAGAGGCAGTTGGAGTAAACAACAGTCAAATAAACAGCAAGAAAATGAGTAGTGTCCAGGGCATCCCCCGTCCTTAGACCCTCCTTCTCGGCAAGGAAAAACTCAAAACCCAGTGGGAAAAGGGAGAAACCTCGGGGAGAACCACAGTGAAGGAGAGATCCACTCCCATGGACGGACAGGCTATAGATGCACCAGGACTGATGGACGTCCATTTGCAGATGTAGTTCTAGTCTGAAGGATGCAGTAGGGTGGGCACATGGGGGGGAAATAGGATGCTATTTGAAACTAGTTTACATTCATCCACAAAGACCTCCACTTCTATCACAGAAAACTCCTCCTTCTGCTGCCTCTCTGTCTGTGTTGTAATTTCCTGAGAAGAACATGTAAAACCTAAATTTGTGTTTATCACACAGTAATACACTTTGTGTTGTATCTTTGCAATCTGGCTCTGCACTGATTTGTGGTGGTCTGGTAGAGGTGAACAAGTGGTTACTGAAATGAACTGGCTGCATCTACGTTCATAATTGTGCATATTGTGAGTAGATCACCTGCAAAAATGGGTCATTCCCTTAAACACTTTTTCTGACTTCTTGTCTTAATTCCCACTGCCTTAGTAAATCAGTCTAAGTCAGATTTTTTTTCAGGAGTCATTCTGTTCTCATTTGTTTTGTGGACCCTCCAATAAGTGTTCCGATCCACCTTTAAATTATTCTTTGATTATTTAGATTTTAGAACAAGTAGGATAATGGACGTCTGCTGACACGTGATCTATAGTTGTGGTTAAAGGGGCTACCTAACAGTTCTGAAGTTGTGCTAAGTAAGGTGGCTAATTTTTAGCTTACCGGCTGACAGGCCGTAAGCTATTATTGTCATGCGGCGTCCGGCGACGACATTGTCTGTCGTCATCTGACGTCCGTTACAAAACTTTCAATCGTCTTCTTCGCCGAAACTACAATTCCGATTGACTTCAAACTTGGTATACAGCTTCTTTATGATGATGTCAACAAAAGTGAGTGAAATTATTTGGATCTGGATCTGATTCTGGATTTGGTGCGACTTTGAAAAATTTCCCCATTATAAGAGATAGGAAGTGGATTGATGCAATAACTCAGTAAATACAAATGATATCAAGTTGAAATTTCTACAGTGGGGAGATGACCAAACCATAATGGCCACATGTGGATCAAGATCTTCTTCTGGATCCGGGAACTTATGGAAAATTTAACATGGGCTCTTATAGGGAAAAAAATTCAGTCGTCTTCTTTTCCAAAACTACAGTTCTGATTGACTTCAAACTTGGTATACAGCTTCTTTACGATGATGTCAACACAAGGAATTGAAATTATTATTTCGATCCGGATCTGATCTGGATTTGGTGCGACTTTGAAAAATTTTCCCATTATAACAGATAGGAAGTGGATTGATACAATAAATCAGTAAGTATCAATGATATCAAGTTGGAATTTGAATTTTTTACAGATCTGATTGGAATATGACCAAAACATGGGCTATTTCTGTAATATAATAAATACACATAACTGGGTGATGAGAATTGGCATCTGGCTACATTTCCCAAAGCTTTTAATTTGGCTGGTAAGCTACAGGGTTATTGGTCCTATTTTTTGGATCATGGAGTATATTTACCCATACTGACCATCAGACTGATGTGACCACTATAGTGAGAAGTGAGTAGGGATGATAATGAATCCTGGTACTAAATGGGCCCCAAGCCAAATTATTAATGACTGGAGTATCAATAACCTTCAACATTATCGAAAATTATTTTGCATTATTGGGTGGAAACATAAGTGATCTGTCCAAAGCCTATCCGTCAAGTACTGGCAAAGAAATGCACAACTGGATGTTTTGCTCAAGCTGGAGTCAGCTAACACCAATTAATGCTTAAAAGGGACAAGTAGCCCTTTAATGGGTCTGTTTTATAAATTTGATGTGAAATGGTCAGAGCATCATATGATTTGTCCTTCATAGATTAAGAGCAGGAGGATTTTTAGACCTGGAGGCTACAGGAAAACTATCACATGGTAAAAATACTGAGAGCCCTGCATTCAGTTTTATGCTTACAAGTGATGAGTGAAAGGTGAGTTTTCTTTTGCAGTAAATAATTTGACATTTATTTCACTCTTATTATAACAAAATCAGAGTCTATGATAGTGAGTAGTTAAAACAATGCCGTAACACTAAAAAAAAAATCATTGATTAATTATATAGGCCTAAGCTATACATAAGAAAATAAAGCAAATAATTCTGTTCACAATTTTAATTGTAACCCTAACCTTAATCTAAAAATAGAACTGATAATAATACCATCAAGTAGTAGTATTGATACAATCTTAACGATACCCATCTCTAGAAGTGAGTTGTGAGGGAAGTGAGGAGATGGGATGAGAGCTATTGACAAACGTGAAAATGATAAAAACTAGAAGCACTTGTTTTCTCCACTGGATACAGATCTAAATTAAAATAAGGAAACTTGATACTGAAATCACGGCGTTTTGTCTACACAGGTGAGTTTGATTCTGAGGCTTATGATGATATTTAATGATCTTTAAGTTCACTGTTTGTTGATCCACGGTTCAAGCTACCTTGTTTGGACAGTTACAAAAAACCTTTAGTACAGGGACTGACAACACAAACCCTATGGCTGTTTTCTGTCTATGCAAGGCTATGTATTGGTATCACTAACCTGATGTGATTTCATAGTGGCTCTACTTCTTACGTACACTGTGTTTCGGACTGTACTCCATCCTCTGGACTTGAACCTGGTGGCAGTTTTCTGCAGTTTGGCAAAAATGTGCATACTTAGTCTTAACTACAACAGGTTTAAGACAAGACCAATAGAAAACTAGACGGTAATGTTCATGGCAATTTCAGGATGTAGCTAAAATGTAGGGTTTTCAGAACACCATAAAGTATGCCACAAACTCTGCACATACTCAAGGCTGGTCTTAGATAATCAAATTTTATTAGGTGTCATTTCACCTCATGAGTACTTTATGGAAAAGTGAAAAATATTGTTGCGAAGTCCATCGATGTATGGCACTGTTGTATATGTACTGAATGACACTAAAATAGGGAACTGTCAGTACACTTTAATAAAATCACATTTTCTTTATAAAATGCTTCAAGCAGTTATCATCTCACTGAGAGAGAGTAATTTGAAAACAGAAAGGGAGTGTAATATACAGTATATTTAGTATGAAAAGCACAAGGAGAAGTCTGATTAATAGGAAGTGACTGGAGGAGATTATATTTGGACCACTGCCTGACACCATGTCACTGGCTCACCACAAACACAGATGAGCTCCTTTTCTACTGATATTTCAATGCAAAAGTCCATCATGTACTGTCTACAAATAGGGACCATTATACATTTTTCTTTTTCATTTAAGTTTGTTTTGAAATGTGTGTTCTCTATTTTGTTGTTTTACTTAATTTTAGTTATATTTTCATGCTAAAGATGTCATCGTTTTATATATACACTACCAGTCAAAAGTTTTAGAACACCCCAATTTTTCCAGTTTTGTATTGAAATTCAAGCAGTTCAAGTCCAATGAACAGCTTGAAATAGTACAAAGGTAAGCGGTGAACTGCCAGAGGTAAAAAAAAAAAAAAAAAAAAAAAAAAAAAAGAGGTAAGGTTAAACAAAACTGAAAAATAATGTTCATTTCAGAATTATACAAGAAGGCCTTTTTCAGTGAACAAGAAATGGGTTAACAACTTAAAGCAGTTCTGCAGCAATGGAGGTTGATCAAGTCTCGAAAGTTGGTGTTACCAATTCCTACAGGTGTCCCAACGTTTCTTAATTACTTCCTACCTCCTCTGTCTGCATAGAAGTAGTGTTGGAACACACTTTGGTACCATACCATTATGAGCATTATTTGAACACCATTGTACAGCAGAAAGCAGTGTGTTACTGTAAAAATGGCGAGGAAAAGGCAGTTAACAATAGAAGAGAGACAGACCATCATAACACTTAAAAATGTAGGTCTTTCCTATAGAGAAATTGCCAAGAAAGTCAAAATGTCAGTAAGTACAGTTTCCTTCATCATCAAAAAGCACTCAGAAGCTGCGGGAAATGCTGACAGGAAGAGGTCTGAAAAAACTGGAAAAATTGGGGTGTTCTAAAACTTTTGACCGGTAGTATGTATATGTATGTATGTGTGTGTATATATGTGTCTCTACATGTATGTGTTTGAAGGGGGTTTGTATATTTCTGTATGTAAGTGTATTATGTCAAGCTGTAGATAAATTTATCCAAGGTCCAGTGCTCAGGGTGGGTGGGATGGGTGGGAGGGCAGGTGGATGGAAATTGGATACAACAATTTCATTTTTAAGTTGTGTTTCTTTTTGTGGATTTGAAAACTGAAAATAAAAAAGACCTTGATCAAAACAAGATTTCATAGTTTTAATAGTTTTGAAAATTCTACCTTTAGATTAAAAAAATCTTCTGCTGTTTAAATGTTAACTATTTTTTAAGTAATTATTGACTAAGACCTGCCCATCGTTATTTTGTTTTGGTTTTGTGAGTTCTGACATATACCACAAAAATTCCCAAAAGACCTTGGGATTATACTTTGAGAATTCAAAAATGGAAACACCATTTTTAAATTCTGATAATGACTAGTTAGCTATTTGCGGCATCTTGTCAGATATTATGAATATTTCTGGTAATACAACTGGTGTGTGGACTGATGACCAAATTAGTCCTCCTCGACCTCATCTTGTTTAAAAAAAAAAAAAAAACATGGTTAGGTGGGCAGTATCAATTCTCTACTTCTTTTACTATGTTTATTAAAGTCATGTGTTGCCGAGCATACAGTGTCATTATACAACCTTGTCTGTTTTATCCAAACCACTTCATGGAAACACATGTAATTAAAATTACGTGATGTGACTATGTAACTGTAACTGTAATGAAAACATGTAGGAGGGTTCATCCATTGTCTACTCTATTGAACTAGTGTTGGACAGTAGTGGTATAATGCAGTCAACTGATCTCAGAGCAGAACAAAGAGTGATGAGCAGATGGTCACAGTTCACATGTTAAAAGGACAAGAAAAAGAGCTCATTAAATATGGTATGGATGTGTTATCCCATCAGTCAGTACTCCTTTATTCACCTGTTGTCACCTTTCCTGCTGCTCTGTCATCCACAGGAAACCAAAGTCAGGTCCCTGAAGTGGCTGAAGACACGAGCAGATTATCAAGGCATCCTCACATTGCCTAAGGCCTCCCTCAGGATGGTCTCCTGTTCAGAACAGCAGGATGAGTCTCTGCAGCCTGAAGGCACCGTTTCCCTTCTCATCGACTCCTCTGAGTCCCAGTTGGAGCACTTCAGTATGGAGACCTACTGCCACAACCTTAAGACCAGCCTACTAGGGCACACCTTGTTCTACGCTGAGGTTGTCACGTCTACCATGGACCTGTTAGAGGGGTAACACACAATCATTTACAGACATTACAGTTTAAGATCCTGCTCAAATGTTCATATTGTATTAGTTCATAAGTAATGTCACAACATCAAATATAAACAAAAAGAAAAAGAAAAAACAAAAATGAACCTCTGCAATATCTGCATTTGAATAAATACCTAAAAATATCGAGACAGTACTTTTTAATATCGATACAGCATTGTGAAATGAAATATTGCAATATATTGCAGAACCAATATTTTCTAACACCCCTAGTAAATAGGTAAGTCCGTTTAAAATGCTGTAAACATTGCTGCCTTTCCATTTGTCCATTGTATTGGAATGAGCATTTTGGCATTGGCAATCAATCCACCAGAGAGCGCTGTTCTGAATTAATTGCTGGCCAAATACCACGAAAAAGAAGATAATTATTTGAAAGAAGCAGAAAGTCAATTATAACAAACATAGCAACAACAGGTATTGCTAATGTTGATATTGAGAAGGGTTAGTTGTTGTAAATATGTCAGTAGTTTTTCACAAACTCACATAGTCGCTCTTTGAGAATTTTCACCATTTCTGGAAATTATTTTCTTCAGATGTCAACACTGCCTACCATAGTTCCCGGTGGTGCTGCTTAATTTCCTCCATTTGGGTTCGCAAAAGCAGGCTCTCATAGGACAGACAGAAATAACGCAGTGGATGGACAGAACACTATGTCCATATACATATTTAATGTTGAGCATAAATAGGCCTTTAGGGCTGCAATAAAATCAGTGCAGTGCACTCTGTACCTTCATCCCCAAGTATGCTTGCTCAAACTTCCATGCAAGCTGCATATGAAAGTGTATTCCTAAAGTCCTGAACTAGATCAGCAAAATAATATTAATCAGGACATGGTACATCATCTGGTCTAGCTGCATTGGTCTGACTTGAATGAGTGGGTTGTCAAACATTGACTGACACATTACAAGTAGATGCAACTTTTTAGCTGATCTGGTCTGAGCTGACTTTAAGGGTCAGCATGTAAATCCTCCTTTCTTTAATCAGTTCAGCCAACAAGCCCTCAAAGCTGAAAGAAATAATGATTTACCATTTCGATCGATAATTATCAGTATCACCTAATTTGTATCATGATGAGATTTTAAGTTGGTTTGGTCTAATCTATTCTGGTCTCCCATAAGTTCTGATGAAACTTGCTCTTATTTCTAAATATAAGATAGGATTTTCACACAAATCAAACAAATCCGAGAGATTTCAAAGTAACTTTGACAAGTAAATTCAGCTTCTCTTTGATGAAGGATGAAGTTGACACCAGCCCAGTAAAGGAATAAAAAGAAACCAGCAGCAATAAAGAATCCTACACTCAAGCCATGAAACTACCAGTGGGCATTTGTCTGTGTATATGCATATGTGTGCACACTGGAGTGGGAGGGCTGATGGACTGGAACTAATTTAATGCCTGAGTGACCTCACTGCAGCAAAGGCAAGTTGCACCTAATAGACTTCTTTGTCTGCATCCACACATGTGTGTGAAAGTGGCTGTTGAGCGGGCCGATGAGGCAGCAGGTGGGAGCAATTAAAACTGTCATAAAGTTTGAAAAATGGATTGTGGAGCAGCACTGAGCTGATTGGAACAGACAGTGTTGTCATTAAGTTTGTAGAAAAAAAACTGCAGCAGGGTTAGCGAGTATACCGTATAACCCCAAACCTGTTGCTACAGTTTGATTTCACCGCTAATATTTGAATTTCCAGATGTCCCTCTGGAACAGCCTTGATTAATGGTATTATTAAGGAATGTCTGTTTTATTTCATTCACCATATGTGTTTATTGTCAGAATGATACTGAATATTTTGTAAAAAAAAAAAAAACATTTTTCAAAGAATCAACACTTTTAAATATTGTAGAAAAAAAGGGTAAAGGCTTTCCTTGGATAGTATCATTGTGTATGAGAAGTCACAGATATAGAAGTTTTTGTCAGCGTACATGTTAGTTTTAATCCAGAGACATATTCTGCTTGCTAGAAAATAATTAAGAGGTTGGCTTTTGCTTGGTTTTAACTTAGTTTCTATGATGAGTCTTATGAATCGTTCCAGTTTGTAAAGGAGTGTTGTGCTCATTTTGTTGCTCGTAGTGGAGTTCATTCCTTGGAATGTCTGGTAGAATTGTGTCTCTTGTGAAAAATCAAATTAAGTTAATAATCACACAGATGATGAATATCAGATGAAGCAGTTTATTAGAGTCCTTTGAAATGACAATGACTGGACTTTTCTCATATTTGGAGGATAAATGGAGTATTGAGGCAGGACCTACAGACATAGAGGACTGGTCTGAAGACAAAGTGCCCATAGGTCAGCCCTGCCTGGAATTGGAGAGGAGATGAAAACATTGGTCCAGCTGCTATTGAGAGCAGAGTTGTGAAGCCGTGGCATAATGGCCTGCAGCCTGTGTGTTTGCTCAAGGTATTAATGCTTTGTTTGGCTGGAAGCGGCTAATAATAGCCCACACTGAGACAGAATAGTGCTCTCACAAAGTCACACAGAACTAGAATTCCAATGCTTTTTAATGAGTGGCTTCATACTCAGCAGCCCTCCAGACACTAATATTCTTGTTAAATATATGAGTTAAGTTGATACAGTGTCTATATAAGAACGTTTTTCTTTACAGCTGTTGGATCTTTCAGTCTAAATGAATCAGCTACTGTCTTTTATTCAGTTGTCATATGTGACTTTACTATTTATGTTCTTTATTAGGCTTTCATTCCAGCTCTCATTTACTGTTCTGATGAAAAGGGCATGAAACATTGCAACAATTTTGTCATGCTTCATCTTTTGCATCTTTTTTGTCCTGATTTGGCTTTTATGTTATGTCTTGCAAATAATTCAGAATCACAAGTAACTTCAACTTTCAGTCAGCTTTTGGCCTACACTTAGCTTCTAAATTAGATTTGATTTGTAAATTAGATTTCTAATTTCTGAAGTCTTTAGTGTTATGTAAGTATTGTCATCGATAAAAATATCTTGGGGTCAAATTCATTGTCATTACTAGTAAAAGAGGATTTCAAACAGTAACTAGCAGTATATTACAGGACAAAATACATTCCACATGATCAATTTAGTCCTGTATTCAGTACAGTAATAAAACGTGCATTTGAGTTTATCATACACAGCCTATTATAAGTGTTATACACGCAGCATATCCAAATATTATAAACAAAACTACATTTATTTTTGTTTTTTTTATTTTTGCATGGGGACTCTTTACATGATGATGATGATCATCATTTTCAACTTGCTTTCACTGGTTTATTCAGGCTTAGGCTGTGGGTTGTTATTACTTGAATAAAAAGCATTTTTTCATCATTTTGAACCTACATTGTTACACTATTTTGACAGAAGCTAGAATAAACCTAAAACATATCACTGAGCTCATTGTTTTATCAGATATTATTTCTTTAGCAGCATTTAATGAAATAGTACTCAAACATAAAGCAGACTGAATTACTTTGGATGTGTTAAAGAATCATAAATATGCTTTAATAAACTTGCAAGCCTAGCAACATTATGGTCATCAATACACAATGCAACACAAAATACATAATATTTTAATTACATAAAATGCCATGCAAAAACAACACAATATGAAATCTTTTCAGCTACGGGTTATTAATGAGCTTAAAAATGATCAATTACACTGGTCTGCAATTTTTTAAAAATTATCTGCTTTAGAGATTAAATGTGCTAAATGTTACCTATTTTAGTAAGATTAATTGGAAAACAAATGACAAAAGTGCTGGTTTGCTGATGTTTTCAAGGTATATGATAAAGTGTTATTACACATATATATTGGTTTATGTACATTTATACAACAGATTTATAAATCTTCAACTAGATAGAACCTGTAAAGTGAATGTATTGCCATGTGCAGACAGTGTTTTGAAGTAGATTTGATAGCTCTGAGACAAATATTCCTTTTGAGTAAAACCCATTCTGTTATTAATTCTTGAATTTCGCATATTGACCCAAGACTGTATCTTGGAAACTTCAGCCAACTTTAACAGTGTCTCACACTTGGAAAAATTTCACAGCTTTTATTCTGGAAGTGTTTTACTTGTAGACCAGTGTTATTTATCAGTGATTACTGATTATAGATGATTAAAATGTTTTGTTTGCAAATTGTTTAATTTCTAAGATGTTTTAGCCTCATAGAAGTATCTGCATTTATATTGCTATTTTGTACATGGGATAATGCACAAGAAAAAAAAAATATAATGCAACATTCTCAACTGTGTGGACACAAATTATTTGCATCTGTTCTAAGCTTACATTTATGGTATGTTTTTAGTCAGAGTGTCTTTGAGTCATCACTGAGTGACTGGTCCATGTTAGTGTTCGCGACAGGTTGTTGTGTTTACTTAAGGATAGTTAACAGTGTGAAAGTGTTTATTTGTGAACAAGAAGGGATAAGAGACTGATGGGGGTTTTCTAACACCACTTGGCTGGTCCAGAGAACATAATGATTCGTTTCCTGCTCTCCTGAACTTGATCCCTGTGCCTGGAGCTACACACTTCCTACTTGTTGACTTTCCCTAGTAAGAGCTTTGGGCTCAGACATGAAAGCCCAAGGGCCCACTTTTACTTTTGTATTCCTTTTTTTTTTTTGTCTTCATCATTTTTTCTACTCAAAGTTGAAGGTGCATACAGAAAAAGAAATGGATGTAAATATCCTTCTGAATATTTCCTCTTGTGGTCGTACCCTTCAGTTTTCTATGTGTCTGCACATGTGGAAAGTATTTTGACCATTTACTCAGTTTTTAAAAGACATTTTCATTATTCTTAAATTGCCACTTCTATGATTGAGAGCATTTGTATTTCTTTTTATTTAAAAAAAAATCCTATTTCTGGACACGGTCAGTTAAACAGAATACTGTTCACTGACTAACAGCAGTGTAACACCTGCAGATTGGGGAATAAAAACAACCTTAACAAGGGACTCTTCTAGTCAAAGCTGTTCACTTGTTGGGCCAGAACCCTGGCAATCACTGTTTGTTTTGACAAGCAATCCAATATCCAAACTGACACTGTATAGAATTAGGGTCCTGTTTCCTATGAAAAATACAAACCACAAGGGTTTGGGGTTTGGTGCAGAGAAAATGGATTCCTCATAACTGTGGCAACAGGTTTGACCATAAAAATCAAATTGGCCCAATTGACCTTGCATACTCCACTTGCAATTATAAAAGATTATAAGCAGATGCTTAAATGTCCTCATTTCTTATTCTGGAGAACATATGGTGCAGTGTTTGAGCTAAAGCTTTTATGTCCAGTATAACGTATGCTATTCTCTGGAGCCCTGGGTCAGTCTAGCCCAAGAAAGGCCAGGCATGTTTCACTATGGAGATTTTCATTTAGTTTCACAAAAGCTAGTAGGAAAATAGAAAATGGAACCAAATTACCAAATGTTTCCATGGCTAAGGAAAATGAATATTCCAATATAATACCTGTGTACATCCAGCTGCGCATAAGCCAGCTATTATAAATAGGATTTAAAATTTTTCTAGTCAGTAAGTTTTTCACCAGTGGCAGATTCTCCACTGTGTAACTGTAGCCTCCCTCTTCATACACCATCTTGAAAAGGTCAGCTTTTCGATATTTGCTCATATCCAAGAACCTGTTGATGTTCTAGTAGTTAGTAGTAAACCAGAATCAGTGTAGGTGTATTTCTCTGAGCAGAAATATGTACTTTTATTTTCGATTCATTCATCTTTGTCTCTGTGCTAGTTGGTTGTAAACATGATGCCATGTCACAGTCTGTGGTATATTTCTCACATCAGATGCATATTCTGAATATTATTAGCCCACAGGGACCGATTTTACTGCTTTAAATAGGACTGTACAGCATTTTTATCCCTTATCCACATCCTCCGATTTTGAGATGATGCCCAACACTTAGATTCTGAAGAGACAACCTAGGTTGAAGCAGATTAAAGACAGCTTCACATCTAAATGAGACACAAAAATTAACTGTATTTCTTGCAATTTCTCGGAAAATCTAGCAGAAAATAGGGGAATTATTAGGGAATAATTTGGGAATATTGTGCATTTCATGGATTATTTTGTTCATTTAATTGATTTAGTGCTGCTTTTTTGTACCCATACCATACGTATACCATGTCCCTGTGTCATGCAGAAACATTGTTTTTGTCTACTCTTTAATGACTAATTCAAAACTACAAATGACCATTTGGTCTTCTTCAACTTTTGACCATGACAATAAACAGCCTTTAAACTTGAAAGAAATAATTAATTAATTTTATTTTGCTAATCATCAATCTTGACAAATGTGAAAATGTTCATTATGATAACATTTTTGTTCGTATCACTCAGTTTTGACTTTGGGTGTTTTTGAGGCTGTGATGTCAGCTGCAGGAGGACACTTTCTTTGGCCAAAAACCACACAACATGGCCATTTGAAGGTGTAATCTAATGGATGGTGATGTGGGCTGCTGTCTTAAACCTCTGCCAAACCAAACAAGGACTCAGCAGAGCAAGGTCACTCATCAGTGCCTCAGCTGCCCTGTGGTAATGGAGCAGTCCTCTCTCATTGATCACTTCCAATCGTGCTATTTGGAAATGATAATTTCTGCTGTTCCTCAGTAAATAGGATTAGCTCAATTAATCACATTTACCGATTAGTTTGTCCTCTCCTATTGATCATGCCTTTGACGCTACTGAATAATCAATGCAAACACGCTTATGGCCTGCAAATCCTGTTTCAAAAATGAGCATAGATGGCAGAAATAATCTTTTAATCCAAGATATTTTAATCTGGAAAGTGAGCAGGTTTTTCAGAGGAATAGTTTGGGAGATAAATGGCTTTTAGAAAAATGATCTTTTAAGTGACTACATGAAATCCAGCCATTCAGTTAGTTACATTATGGATGTGTTTTTGTCTCCCCTGAAATGGTTTGAGCATCTGACATGTTATCGTGGATTATAGACATAGCTATAAAGATTGTGTGGTGGACATTGTATAAACTGCATTCATTACTGTGAAGTGGCTGCTCTACTAATGTGCAGCCTTCACTACACTGATGGGAAAGCTGCTGTTCTAGGGCGAGGCGGCACAACCACAATTAACATGATCACATAGAGTTCAGTAATATGAATATCTGTTTTTTTTTTTTTTCAACTTTCACTCAGGACCAAACACTTTTGGAAAGAAATAATGATTTGACATTGATAATATAGAAATCAATTGAAAACATGTATCGTGACTGCAACATGGTTATTTCCTCTGGTTCTTTTCCACCTTTTTTCTCCCAGACAGATGATTCAGCTGGTGGACAGTTATCCTTCAGCCTGCTGTGTGAGGGAGGCTGACCCCTGCAGCTTAGCCTCCCCCTAAAACAAAGAGTTCTGAGCAGGGATTTAGAGGCCCAAGCTCTTCCTCTTGGGACGTAGCTTCTTTTCTTTCATCAGTCAAACATGTTACATTGTATGGGTTTGTTCTTGTATTGCTGGTGTGAGTCTGTGACAACGGGCACATTGTGATCAGAGAAGATGTAGATCTCAGCAGCACCTGGTAACAGCTTGCTTTTTAGGTTTATTGTCGTGAAGTTCACATGGGTATAATATCATTGTGAGATTAATTAGCATTCTAAATGAGATTGGCTCATTAGATGTAATTATGCTGAAATATGTGCCAGTACTGCTAGTATAGCATGCTAATTGCAATGAGCACCCATTAACACATTACACTTTGTTGTAGCGAACAAAAGTACACCATAGTTTATAAAGATGCACAAACCGAAATGTTTTGCCTCTTCGGGATGTGGTATATCTGTTGCCTATCGGTAAAATACTACTGCTACAAGAACAGAGTCATCCCTGCCTATCTTCAAGAAGCTCCTGAAGACCCAGCTCTTCCGAGAGCACCTCCTATCCTAGCACTTTCAAACATTCCATTTTAAATATTCTAATAAGGTTTTTCCCAGGATAACCACAGATTCTTTCACAATTATCTCTGGACCTGCTGCGGTGGTCCGGCCTCTTCCCTGCCCTCATCATCACCACTCACTTATCCTCAACCGCCTCCATGTGTCTCCCCCTACTCCCCCCTTCTCCCCCTCTCCCCCAGTCTCTATCTCTATCGCTCTCTCTTTTTCCCCTTCTCTACTCTCTCTCTTTAACCCCAACTGGTCAAGGCAGACGGCCATCCTCCAGGAGTCTGGGTCTGCTCGAGGTTTCTGCCTGTTAAAGGGAAGTTTTTCCTCGCCACTGTCACCAGTCACAAGTGTTTGCTCCTGGAGGATTCTGTTGGGTTTCTGTAAATTGACTTAGAGTCTGGTTTTGACCAACTCTATATATAAAGTGTCAAGAGATAACTTTTTTGTGATCTGGCGCTATATAAATAAAATTTGATTGATTGAGTGATTTAATTGGTTTTCCCCTGTAAGTCGCTTTGGAAAAAAGCGTCTGCCAAATGCGTAAACATAAACATAAACATAAAATAATGACAATAGATTGGATTTTTATAGCTCTTTTCAAGGTGCCCAAAGTGCTTTACATTATTGATTCACACGCTGGTGGTTGTAAGCTATATGTGTAGCCACACCACCAAATATACATACAGCGAGACACTGGAGGCAAGGTGGGTGAAGTGTGTTACCCAAGGACACAAAAGCACAAGACTAGGAGAGAGCGGTATTCAGACCTCCAACCCTTTGGTTATTGGACAACCCACTCTACCTCCTGAGCCATGGACATCGGTAAAGGGTTTAATGGCGTAATTTTTTTACCTAAATGTCCACAGAAATATGCTGTATGTTGGAGTTTTCTCCACCTTAACGTCTGAGCTGCAGCTACACATTGAAAATGTTTCTACAAAGATGCTCATTGCTTGCTGGAGGGCAAGCATATTGGTCAGTTCATACGTCTGTTTGTCTGTCTGTTTGTCTGTCTCTAAGCGCTTACATTTCAAGCATTATTGATATCAAACCAAGACCAAATAATTTGCCTTATTCTCTAGTCGACCTGATTAGTTTTTGCCAATAGTAGGCCAAAGTACACCTGAGATACTGGCCAAAAGTTCAAAAATGGACATTTCACCATAACTTCCGTCAAAATCATTGTATCGACTTCAAACCAAAGCCAAATTATGCATTTTTTCATTCTGCATCCAGTGGTATGTATCATGACATCATTGTTAGTGCCTTGGGGTAAAGATCAGGGGGGTCAGTAAACTCAGTTTGCTGAAATTTCAAATGACTGTAATATCGCCAATATTCATCTGATCATACCAAAATTTACTATGCAACTTGTCTGTGCAAGTCCCTTTTCGGATATGCTAAATTTCGCAACTCTAGGTCGTATGACTTCCAGTTGCTATGGTAACGTATGTAAAATTTGTTTATCCTTCATAACTTCCCCTCTGTTCGTCATAGCAATTTCAAACTAAAGCTAAATTATTATATATTCAATTCTCTATCCATTACCTACCTCATTTGTCATCCACGTATATATAGATTTTGAATTATTGGCATCTAAAGTGACCAGGGCACAAGTGCCCAATTTGCATATTCAGAATATGGCTTCTATCTTGAAAACTTAGACGGATATTGACTAACGTTGTATTGTCGACTTATAGAAAGTCAGATATGGTCTTTCATTTGCTGCCAATTTTGTTGACCTTCGATGACCTTGAAAGGTCAAACTCAAGGTAATGATTGTCAAAATACCTAATTTTTGACCGTAACTCCCTCAGTTTTGCAGATAGAAAAACAACTGGTATCAGACTGTAAAGAGTGAAAATATAGGCCAAAGTTCTCTTTCAAAGGCCACTGACAAGCACACTGCCTATGGCAGTTTCATTTTTATTAGATTTTTTTTTTCTCAATATGCAGCATGAAAAAAACCAACATGCAAATATTTATTTCTGTTCACTGTTCATGGTCAATCCTATGTGGCCACGACATCTTCAGTGAATCCTGTGTTCAGTGTCACCGCAGACAAGTGTGATTCATTTAAAGGAATACAAACTACTTAAACAGGCCTATTCTAGAATAATAGTGGGGGGAGCAGGAGCAGGGACAGAGCTAACCAAGTGTGGAGAGTGGTATAAAATAAGAAATGCACAGGTCAGCTCTAGAGGTTGTTTTTTTTGCTGGCAGGTAGCCTAAAATGTAAAGTCTTTGTGAGTTATGGTTTGGCAATGGTGATTGAATGGAGAAACAGCTATAGCAGGTCTCTGCCATCTGTATGGACTAATTTGAGTAGTTCAGAAACTGGTCTCAGAGCTTCAAATGACCCCATCACAATGTTGCTTTGTCTGAGTGACGTAAGATAAGATATCACTTTATTGATCCCAATGTGTGAAAATTGGAATGTTTACAGCAGCAAAATACCAAAAAAAACTAAGTGCAGGAAAACAAGTAGAAACATTCCAGAGTGAAACAGGGAATATAAAAGAGAATGTGCCACTCATTGACTAGATAATGGAAAGATTGAAGATTTAAAAAGCTGGAACCATGAAATGCATGTACTTTACATAACTAGCGGCATTGTACCCATAGTGCCATTGTACGATAGCGTGACAAGTAAAACTTGTCTGCCACCACTATCCATTTGTAAACTACTATTTAATCATGCATTGTGCAGGTAATAATTAGAGCCAACTTGCGAGGCATGAAGGGAAGAGCATGTATTTGTTTGGGCTGTCAAGCATGACTAAATTCATATAGCATATGACTAAATTCATATAACTGCAGCCTTCACATTGGAGTGGTAGGAGTAGAAATTTCATGAACTGCAGCATAACCACCAGCGCTGGGCAAATTACTTCTAAAAAGTAATTAGTTATAGTTACTACTGACTTTTCCAAAAAAGTAATTGAATCAGTTACAGAATTACTCCTTCATAAATGTAATTAGGTACCAGGGAAAGTAATTATTGCGTTACTTTTTTGAAAAACCTTCAAATATGTAAAAGGAAACTGATTTTTGAGCATGTTTCACAGCCCACTGCATAGAGTAGAACAGCATACAGGCATCATACCATAACTGTGGTGAGGCTCGGGTCCACCAGGGCCCAGCTTTTCCACCACATAAGGGGATCTGCATTTATAGGAAGAAGATGCTCCTCCAGTTAATCCCACATCTCCACTTTTTTCAGTCACTCCTCCTGGATACAGCAGTAAATGTCTTCAGTCCAGTCAGTCGGACGGTCACTGATAAGTTCTCCCCTAAATTAGCTGCGCACGTAGCTGCGTTCAAGTGAATGGGGTGTGCTGCGTACAACTCAAACTCGGAGATGTCATTAGTCGTTCAGGTGAAGGCAGCGCGGACAGTTCAGACTCATGTGGCACACAGGTGAAGCATAAAGGCAGTGTAGGCAATGTGAATATAAGAACGGCTCACAACGAATGGGTTGTTATCGTTCACTTAAAAGAGTTGTTCAAAAGTTTCGAGTCGTCCGCGAACGTCACATCTGTTGTGCCTGGTTGATCGAGCCAGGACGGATAAAACCGCCCAGAATACCTCACAACATTTGAATACGGACATAAAATTGTGTCTAGTAGGTAGTCAGGTAATGTTTGTATTCATTTGGCGAGTTTGGTGGTGATCGGGCCTGTGAAGGCTGAGGAAAACCCGTACAAACACCCTCCTGAGCTGCAACATCGATCGGACAAAGACACGCCAGAAAGACAAAGACGCGCAGAATGTCCATTATAGTGGGATAAATGACCTGTTCAAACAGTTTAATATTTAACAAAGTATTACAGAATATTTCCACATACATGCCAAGGGCATCGGTAGGTAAATCCGACGTTGATATGAATCAGCCACTGGGACAACGTTCAGAGTGCAGAGTTCAGACCACAGCACTCAATACTCTGAACTAACACAGAACTGACACTGAACTGAGAAGTCACACGTCACACTGCTGTATCTAACATGTAGCTCCGCCCACCTTCCCCAACCTCACTGACTTAACAGAGCAAAGACCACCATAAAACAACATGTAGAGCATTTAGAACGATAATTCCTATTCTATACTATATACTATCACTAATTTGTACAGTACTATAGTACCAAAATGCACAAAAGAATGCACTGAAGTATACGCCATATATCGCCATAGTACTGTGGCAACAAGAGGACAATAAGTTCATGTAACAGTATCTGTGATTGGCTTTAGTACAAATACTAACATTTGATTGGTCTGTAGGAATAGAAAAACCAATATTTTGTGCCACAGTACTGTGGTAGTAGCCATTGTCTTATAATTTACCTCATACCATTTTTAAAATTGAACATTTTCTCAATTTAACTATTTGATATGTTTTTCATTGTGGGTAAAATGTTGGTTTATGAGATTACATTTTACACAACATCCAATTTTGGGGGAATTTGGGTTGTAGAGTTATATTTCTATTGTCAACATCTCTGAAGTTACTGAGATTGAAGGGGTCTCATTAAAAATAGGAATGAACAAGTGAGCGTTAAAACGAAACTGTGTACAAAACTGAGAACAGGAATGACCACCAAATCTGATAGTAGTTATATTGAAAATATGTTCTCAGTTTTGAATCATCTCCCGGAGGAGCTGCCATTGCACATACTATAGAATAGTGTTGTAATCTGTACTGTAGGTTTACTCTTGTATCTGATAGATACAGTAGTGTTGCAGTATTACATGATTAAACTGGACACACAATTTACCCACACTATTTAAGTTTTTTTTTGTTGCCTTGTTGGTTATATCTCATGTGGGACAGTGCCACCTTCTGAATATGAATGAGTATGTTTCTAATACATTTAGACTTCACCCTGGACCAGCAGAGGCCTCAGTGGATGTGCTTTCAAAATGAGATTAACTTGGTAGAGGAATGCATTCGCCTTGAGCTGGCCTTTCTGTAGCTCAGTAGAGTACATGGGATCACATTAAGGCACATAACCATTGCAGTCCCCCTCCTTTGTTTACAACCACCCATTGAGTTTGTAAAACTACTAAGAAACGGAGCCTTTGTGTGTGATCTGCTACTGAGCTTATAATTGAGAAAAAATAATCTGAGCTTGTTTGCATATTGTAATGGACTTCATCCCCATAGAGCCATAGTTCTATTGTTGTGTTCACTGTGGTAGGAATGAAGACCCATAGGGGAGTGAACCACAAAAGACTAAAAATACACATTATACAGCGTCATTCAGATGCATTTTACAGGTTTACAAAGGTTGATTTTCAGCTACAACTAACATTGGATTGAGTTGTGAAAATGACTTTATAAGCACAAACTCTTGTTGACTCTATTTTCAGACCATACTCATTCATCAACCTTCAAAACTCAGGAGTCTCTGATGCAAATTACTCGCATGATTGATGTCAAATTAGGGCTGAGAGATAAATGATAATTATGGTTAGTAGGATGTATGTATTTATTTTTTATTGTGATATTTAAAGGTGATTTATTGATATACATTTTTTCTTTGTTTTGTTTGTTTTACTATTTTTAGACCTTTATCTTAAAAATATGTTTCCACTATTTTTGTTTATTTAATTTTACTCGTGTACTTTAATATTGAACAAATATTTTGTCTTTAAAGTTTAGAGTTGAGTGTGATGGTGTCACCATAAAGCGTTTCAAAACACTATTAAGCAGCTGGTTTCTTCAGCTTTCGCACTGGACCAATTTCAGCATTTACACCTGAACAAAATAATGATTTGATACTTATCTTGACAAATATTGAGTGAAAATTTTTTATCCTGGTTTTTGGCCATATTGCCCAGCCCTACAGTAAAATACTAAATATATAATGCATACATTGAGCTTGATGTATTCAAGTTTGAATTAAACCCAAGCAACTACATTGTTTTGTGACAGCTCATTGATCTTTGGCAGGGGGGATGCTCTACAAACACACCAAGTGTTGATCTGTGTCAATTAAACTCAGTATTTTTAACAGATACCAGCAACTTCCCAGCCTGTTGGTATAATGTAGCTACATTAGCTCATTTACCATTCAGATTAAATTATATGGTCAGTCTCTCACTTAGCCTGCTAGCACTAATTAAGTGTGTTTATTCATTTTGACTTTTTGATATTAATGTTATCAAACACAAGATTATGCGTTAACATTTATTAAATAAATGACAGGACTACATGGTGTTTAAAATGACACTTACAGTTGTGGTGGTTGGTGTTTTCAGTAACGTTTAGTTTCACACCATATCCTTCCTCAGCCCCACCCTCTTAATCTGAATATAGACAGCTGTTTTTGACAAACTAACAAGGCTTCATATAAAAGCAGTAAAAAAAAAAACAGTGGATGAATGAATGAATGAATTGCTTTGTGGAATGGGTAGTGACTGAAACCCCACATGTTCGCACAAGCGCATGAAACCTCCAAAACGGATTTTTTTTTTTTTTTTTTTTCAGAATCAAAACACCTTCCACAGTTATGGGTTATGTGAAAACAGCCCACCTTATCTGCCTTGCTTGTCTTGTGTGAAAACATTTATGCAGTTATGACTTTTTTTCTTAAAAATCAACTGTGCACTGTTTTTCACTCAGTTTATTTTTTAGGTAATGTGCTCCGCAAAGAGATGAAATTATATTTGTATTTTTTAGAGATTTGGCTCATTATGGCATAGTAAATGCATGTACCATTTTGACAAATAAATTTGTTTGGTTTAAATTCTATAAAATCTGTCATGATTTAACTGCCATGGGAAAATCATGTTAAGAACCACTGATTAGAACAACTTTGTTTCATGGTCAAACTCAAAGTGAGCACACGTGACATATGGCTCGTGAAACAACATACCCATCATTTAATTTCACTTTAATTTTGTCTTTGTTAAAGCAGGATGTTTGTGACAGACCTGCCTATCACAGATGATGTATCTCTTCAGCCCATTCAATCTGGACAAGTGCTTATTGATACAGAAAATGGAATATGTTCTGTTTCTATTAATATTAGAGACAGCAGGTCTAACACCATGTAGTTCCAGGTATGTTCAGCTTTATCAGAAGGTACAGGAACATCATTCGGCCATGAACTCACTTGTGTTGTTAATTTCAGTTCTTCATTTCACGCTCATTTCTGAAGCTTTCATAAGAAGCTTATTTTTGACATTTCCTACATGACATTACTTACCCTCAACTGATACCTACATGTGACTATGGGCCTGCTTCCGTCTATAGTGCAAAGTTATCAGTGTTCCGCATTAGCAGTCCGTAAGTATGGCTCTGATTTTAGATTGAGCTATCCATCCATCCCTTTGATAAACACTTCTCAGACAAGTCTGTTACAAAGCTCTATGTGACACCCTCACAGTGAGACTGATCTTAAGCTTATTTACCACTGACCGGCTTTGCATCACAATAGCAAAAAGAGCCTCTTCTCTAGCTTTGCCAGCGTCACTCTTTGTTCACAAGCCAATAGAGGGTCGTTGCTTTGAGTCACTGGATCAACTTTAATTGCATTTGGAGGACAGAGAATGTGCAAATATTTTTTTCTTTGCATTTTGGCTTTACTACAAGCAACCTTGAAATAGATCTAATACTGACCGATACATGATGATGATAGCCTGACAAAGATGAGCCAGAACTGGGAGACAGGGACAAAAATGTTGTTATACAATTATGCCATTTCTTTGTTCAACTTTAAAGGCTGATTTCTGGTTCTGAGTGAGATTTAAGTAAACTGTAATTATGGTGTTAAAATATCTTACTTTTTGGTCAGAATATGATGCATATTTGCCAAGCAGCAGAACATTTCAGAAATGTGGAAATAAAACATTTAAACGAATTCTTATGATATACAATGAACATATGGAAGAAAAAAACAACAAAAATATTGAAAGATTTTGTAGTACTTAGCTGACCATGATAATGAGTCAAATGTTTCCTTTTGACAGAATTCTTTCATCATCATATTATGCATTTGAAAAGTGTAGCTTCCATTATATTACAGTTATAGCTATTGTTATTATTCAGAGGAGGTAGAAGATTAGGTTAAAAGGAACGTTAAAAAAGCATAAAATATATGTTCAAGTATGGATGCCTTATTGATGCTTTAGAACTCTACTGAACTCTACTAAAACACAATGATGAAATATTTGTACTTTGTTACTTCCCTCTTGTTAATATTTGTGATAAGCTGTGAGAGTGTTTCAGCAGTGTTGTGTACTATTTGCCATTGAGATGTTCACTATACAGAGAAGCACAATTTTGTCATTTTCATGAAAATAAAAATACCTGAAGTCAAATTGATGATAAAATAGCTGTCCAACTAAATATTAGGTGTCTAAGTGATGATGATGATAATGATGATGATGACAACGATGACGAATTGCATTAGATGTGAACATGTGATTGAATTGCAAGTGCAGACTATTCACACTAGATGTGTTGTAATGTGTGTCGTTCACCTTTGACATGCTTATATGTTTTTTGTCATTTTTGTGTTTGTCAGGTTGTCCCTGCATTCGCCAAAGGAAATGAGTCTGATAGCAGTAGCAGCTCGACAGAACCGGGGGAGAGGTCAGAGCTTCTGTAACACATACAGTGTTCTAATGTCCATTACTTTGAGAAATGTCTCACTACAACTCACTTTTTTGCTTTAGCGGGTGTTGTTTTAATTTGTCATTAGCAATTGTGTTGATATTGTGCAGGTCGCAGCAGGAATGAGTGGCTCAGCCCTCTTGGCTGTGCTATGTTCACTGTCAGCGTCCAGGTGGAGTTGGGCTCCAGACTCGGACAGAGGATTCCCTTCCTACAGCATCTTGCAGCTTTAGCTGTTGTCGAGGCTGTTCGCACACTTCCTGGTTACGAGGTATCAGCCTACATTTTGGTCTTTGCTGTCATTTTAGCACAGGTATCCTGTTTTGAAAATGCTAATATTGTTAGTATCAATAATTATCACAATCAATATCCGCTCTATCGAAGGCTGATCTTTGGTCATGAATAAAAATTATCTAAGTGAAGCACCAAAACATTGTAACATTTTGTGCTTTAGCTGATAATATTCAAATTTTTAAAAAATCAACCAAAAAAGAAAAGCAGAATTTTTTCATTGTGATCAAATAGAGTAGAATAGAATAAGCTTTATTGTCATTACAAAAATACAGCTGCACAGTGCAACGAAATCTGTTTATTTATGCTCTCTAAAATGCCAAGAATCATAAATACAGAAAGCACTTATAAAAGCAGTCAAGAATAAAATGGAAAATCTGTCAAGTAAACACACACGCACACACACACAAAAATGACTCCAATATCAACAAGTGGTGCCAGGCACAACAAACCCCACCCCTCGCACATATTGTAGCTTATTTTGGCATCGATCCAGCTGATGTCATGCCTATGTGTGTGCTGATGTCAGCATATCAATTGCCTCTATATATGTGCCAAGTTTGCAGAAAATTGAAACAAAATTGATGTTTTTATATACATTTGAAATTTCGCCCATTAAATGTAAATGGGGAAAAAAAAGATTTTAAAAATTCCCAAAAAATTGGAACTTTGACCTACTTTTCCCAAAATATAATGAGAGCTATTCTGGGTCACTGACAATCTATAAACCAAATTTGGTACGAATTCAACCAATAGTTTTGCTGCTAGAGTGTTAACAAACAAAGAAACAAACCAAACGAAAACAATACCCCTTGTTTTTGGTGCAGTGAAACATTGCATGTGTGACTTTTCTTTGGCCGAGCAGTGTATGTCTATCCTGATCAAAATTTTAGAATATATTTGAACATAACCTACTCCAACTTGTTTATCTTATACTAATCTTGCATTAAGTCATGACTTTAAGATGGCTAAATAGAAGCAGAACCATTATATATTTACCCTGCATTTACTGACTACTGAGACTATAAGCATCTGGAAAAAGAAGAATTCTATCTGGATTTTGAAAATGTTGCTTTTGATTTACGTTTCATGCATGAACCAATGGCTGTTGGTCTGACAGCAACATTATGAGGCAGTACAATGTTCACATATCGACTGTTAACTGAGAAGAATCTATTACATATGACAGTTGTAATTTATTGTAGATCTGGGTGATGTGGCGAAAAATGTTGCCAAATAAATTGTTGTATTTTTGAAATATCGATAAAATGTAAAAAAATAAATAAATAAAAAATGAAGACAGTATTGAAAGATGCAATGAGATGAATATGGCATAAAAGAGAAAACAAGACGAAAAAACATAGAATGCCTTCATTTGTGATTTTAAACTCTTATGCTCTGAATACGGTTCACACCAAACAGCAGAACAATGCAAAATTGTATGATACATTTTTTGTTTGTCTGTTTGTGTGTTTGTTCCACATCAAAATATACGAGTAAAACTAATCAAAACAAATCATTGAAATATTTTGCGTTTTCACTTACAATGTCAATTTAATAAACCACAAAGAGAAAAGAAAAATGTATATTTCTCTGAATGTAATCGTGATAACAAAAATTTTTTTTCCCCCAGATCTCATTAGGTTATTTTACATACAAATTGACAGTTTTAATCCACATTCATTGTTGACTCTTAGGTGACCTAGAATATTTTGTGATGAAGATTCTGTAACAACTGAAGTTAAACTCACTGATTATTAATCTTTGTGTATACATACAGTACTTGTGTTTCTTTAGCCGTTCAGTGTAGTTCAAACATAGCAAAATGTTTATAAAAGTCAGTTCAGAGTTATGACTGCTGATGTTTGATTGTGCTCCAATGTTCTTCAGGACATAGACCTGAGGGTGAAGTGGCCTAATGACATCTACTACAGTAACCTGATGAAGCTCGGAGGAGTCCTGGTCACTTCCACTGTGATGGGCTCCACCTTTCATCTGCTGATAGGTAATCACACATAGGAAGACTTCTAGATCTTTACTATTCCAAAAGTATTAAGGTGTCCTGTAAAGGCCTTTACACAAGTCTGTTATTTTCCTTATGCGTTCTTTTTAATCCATTGTCTGATTAAAAGTCAGTACACATTGAAACTGATGCATTAATTATTCAAATACTAGCGAAAGTACACAATTAAAACATCAAATGCCTTTTAAGTTTTGTGAAATGAAATGGTAGTGTTACAAAGTATTAAATGTTTTGAATCTCATTTTCATTGCTATGTTGAAGTATGAATGTGAGGATTGGCTGCACACAGAGTGCATACCATTGCACTTGACCCCAGTCACCCCCTTAATCCATATTTCATACCGCTTCCCTCTGGTCACCGCTATAGATCAATAAACTGGAAAAAAGTTAAATTCAGCAGAAGTTCTATCCCAAATGCAATAACAGAACTGAACAAATCATAAAGAGACTGTAATTTGTTAATTGGATATGTGTGGTGGTGGGTATATGGTGGTGAAATTGTTCTATCTGTCTGTCCGTTCGTCCGTCTGTCTACAAATTAAAATAATCAAAACTGTTATACAATATAGTCTTGCAGAATATGATATTAAGTGCATTATAAGGACTAATGATGACTAAGCCTTTATGCTATTAATATGTACGCTAATAAGTAGAGATCGACCGATTATCGGCCGGGCCGATTATCGGCGCCGATATTTGGAAATTTGACATATATCGGTATCGGCCTTTTTTTAATCCGATGGGCCGATATTAAGAAATCAATTTAAAACTGGGTTATTTCGGCTCAGATGCAGCCGCGCCTCCCTCTCTCTCTCTCTCCCTCTCTCTCTCTCTCACTATCCACTATGCGCCCTCTGATTGGTTGACGTGGAAGCTGTCCTCACACACACAGACTGGGACTGACTTGGGGTGAGACTGTGTTCTACATACATTTTCTCCATTACTAATACATAGTGTACAGAGCGTTTAGAGCCAGACTGATGAACTAATGTTCTGGTAAAAGCTCATCAGCCTCCACCTCAGCATGCTTCCCTAAAACAAGTGAACTGAGTTTTTTCAGCGCTCTCTCTTAATCCCACACACATGCTTTTCTATCACAGACTGTTTCCATCTCCATATTATCAGCAGTCTAATTCACACACATGTCAGGAGGTGATATGAGTTAGCAGAGCTGTCGCTAATGTTTACTCTGCTCTGACGTTCTTCTGAAACTTTAGTAGTAGTTGTGAGATGTAGAGCACAGGGATGTTTAGTACAGTTTCAGAGGAGTTTTCTGCGTTTACCTTTGACACGTGTTTTCTCTCCGGAGCTTCTCACACGAGAAAACTTCGCCTCTCCGCGGTGTGTACCCTTCCGCGTCGAAATCCGACGCGGAAGGGGTATCCTCTGCGTCAAATAGTGCCGCTCTGGGGCTCTGACCATATGCGTCGATTTCTCACTATTTGGGATGAGACTGCGTTGGTATGTAATGTAATAGTGTGTGTCTGCGCTAAAGTCACATGAAGAACTCTACAACTCACAATTACTAATGTTGCTGTGAGCTTTCTAGTCCTATGATCTGAAAATTAAAGTGAAGATGAGACAGAGTAAAATTCAGAAGTGATTTATCTGAACATGGTGGAACATTTTAAATCCTGTGTGTGCTCATTAAAGCCCTAAAGGCTGTTTGTGTTCTGTCAGGAGTTTAATGGCACTCATAGCAACTATTATACTTTTTATGTAGCTTTTGTCATATTAATCATTAATAATGTAGCAACATAGTTTTGAATGACAGGGTCCCTGCTATCACATGGTAAAATATAAAATTTAATAATGAAATCAACTAAAGGCTTCCCAAATGCTGTAATAAATGAAGCATGATGAGTTGAGCATATGTCAGCATGTGACCCAAGAGTTTACAAGAGTCTCCCTGTATTTTTGTTGTGTTTGAACTTAAAACAAAGATAAGTCATTATAGTTATATTTCAATTTTACTTTATTTACTGTGGAAAAATTTAAGGGAGCTATTTATTTAAGCTTTTATTCAACTTTATAAGAGATGCTTCTGAGTCTAGGAAATCCATGCACTTCTGGAGCTATTATTTTCTATTTGTTTGATTAAATAAACATGTTTTAGGCATTTAAACGAAGTTTAGTGTTTGCGTTATTCAAAATTTTTCACGTCAATTTTTACACTTTTACTGCAAATGAATATCGGCTCCAAATATCAGTTATCGGCCTCCACTAACTACTAATAATCGGTATTGGCCCTGAAAAACCCATATCGGTCGATCTCTACTAATAAGGAAATGATAAATGGTGAATATATGTGGCATAAGTCTCTAACATGATCCCACAGACAGACCAACAGATAGAAACTGGAAAATTACAGTGCAGCAGCAGCATGACACACAGTAAAAAAAAATATATAACATGACCAAACACATTATACATAATAAATCAGAAGTGTAAAACCAAACCTGGATAGAAAAAACGTGGATAATTAACTGTAAGGTGCAAAAAAATATGTATATCACACATATCACACATCACACTTACCGTGTCATTGTGTTTAGATGTAGTCATCTTTTTTGAGATGCAATGTGCTCTACAGGTTGCGGCTTCAATGTGACCAACAGCAACCCAACTGTTTGCATTAACGACCTGATCCAGCAGTACAACATGCAGAACAGCTGTAGTCTGCAGCTGCTCAGCTGTGCCCAGCTCATTGCTCGAACTGTCACCATCCTGGAGGAATTCATCAGTAGCTTCCAACAAAGAGGCCCAGACGCTATCCTGCCCACCTACTACAAGAGATGGCTGCACAGGTGAGGTCAAAAAGTTGATTCAGTTGTGTTCAAACAGTTAATACTTGCAATCCAAGATCACTAAACAGATAAATCACTGTTTTTGGCAGAAATTATATTTTTACATGGCAAGTAATTTACTAGTAGATGTAGTAGAGTAATAGAAAATCAACAGACCCAACAGTCATGACATGCATGCTCCTGATTCTGTGTAATGGAGTCATTCATTGAAATGGGTGTGTTCAAAATAAAGCAGTGTGAAGTTTAGTTAGTGAGGTCATTCATTCTGTGAAAACCTGGTGTCAAGCAGGAGACGCTTATTTAACAGTCCCTCCAGAAAAATGCAGGCAAAAATCCTTGAATATGCAATGGAACATGTGGGGTTTTATGAGATTTTATGTGGTAAAATTGCGGAAATTTGCGAAAAATGTGCGAAGTTGCGAAAATATGTAGGAACTGGAAAAATGTGTGTTTCAATGAAAAAAACTATTCTTCTCCCACACCCTGTTCTAACTAGGCTACTACCAAATGAAAAATGTCTAATTACATCCTATGATGAGCAAACATACAAGAAGAAAGTGCTGGTTATGTTGTAGTTCTTCATTTTCTAAGCATGGCTGAAACATGCCTTTAACATTCATGAATCACAAGTGTCAAAAATAAAATAATTGCTTCCTGCTTCACAAAAGTGAGGTAGAACAGGCCATCTGTGTCAAGGCTATTACAGCCTTTATGTTCATATAACATTATTATAGCTGAAGCAGAAACCATTTTCAAATGTTTCGCGTTGGAAAAGTGGCCCCAGCGTCGATTTTCTCTTATGTTCCAACGTACAGTTGCATGTGGTGCAAAATACTATGAACCCTCTTTCGTGTAGGGTATTGGGTACTAGTTTGCTCTGTCTTTTGTAGATATTTTTGTCAGCAAAAGAGCTGCAGTTTTCATCATCGTGCAGGATTTTTTCGGAGGCTCGCGGTTAGTTTATGTTTTGTGGATGCGCAAGCCTATAACGTTGTCCGTCGCATATTACATCACTACCCATGTCAAGTTACAATGGAATATTTTGTAAGCTTTATAAAAATGCAGGGATTATAAAATCACGCGAGCCCCACATATTTTGCGTATTTTGTGCGGAAATATGCTATTATTGCGGTGGATATGTGTCCTTTTTGAAAAAATGCGGACCCCTGCATAATGTGCGCTATTTGCTTGATAATGCATTGAATTATGCAATCGCATAATCAAGTTTCTTCTGGTGGGATTGATTTAAGGATAAAGGCAGAAAACGTTGTACATACCGGCTATAGTGAATTTCTCTCTCTGAAAATCTAAGTAAATTGGGTCATTCCAAATGTTCAGAAGAAAAGGTTAGACAAGGGAAAATGTATAAAGAAGTGCAGAATATGACACCTGCTCTGCTAAAATGATCTCAAATGCATTAAAATGGTAACCAAAGGGGAACAAAATACTACATAATGTGCTGCACACTTTTAGTACCCCTCGGTCAAATATAGTGTAAGATTCTGTTGAAAATTACTGCCCTATAATTTTGATTAGATTGTCTTTGTGTAAAACTTATTACATACATATTTATATTTGAAAGTACTCAGATATTAGAACTGCACAAGGCCATTTGACCTTGAAAAGTAGGTCAGTCGCCTATTTTCAATAGGCTTCTGCTCCATGCCAAGATGCATCCACACTATAAATTCAGTGCAGATATCTCAATGCATTCTTCCGATATTGCTATTATGTCATTGACAGACAGACACACGAGAAAACAATTACAATACCCGTCAGCCGAGGGGTAAAAACTAGAAGGAAATGTAGCCCCTATGTGCTTGCCTCTTGTCAGATTTGTGGACTTACAGCCAGGTGCAATGTAAATGCAAGAAATAGTTCCAAAGAAGGACTGTTTATAAATAAAGCACTAAATGTATTTTGATGAAAGTGATCCACATTGCATTTGTACGTACAGGTTATTTCTTAGAAAAAAATGTTTGCTATAACTGTGCAACAGCATAACTGGAAAGAGAAAAAATATGGATCTGCTGAATTGACACTGTTTTTCAACACCTAAATTTGCAAATCACATAAGATTAACTCAAATTTGCATTTAGCATGAAAATTTTTGAAAAGGCAATTGTAATGACACTGAAAAGATGGGAATTCACAAAATCAATTAATACTGTAGATATGACTCTTGAGCAGAATGGTCAATAGTCATATCTACAGTGAAAAGAGGATGCGTATCGCTTGCCCACCACTCTACCATGTGCTCAGTTCTTGTGAAGTTTTCACGAGGTGTTCCTTTTTTTTTTTTTTTTGCCAAACATGTGAACTGCCAGTGCAGTGGAGTGGACAATGCATTGTCACAGTATTGTGCCTCATGAGTCCAGACATGGCCAAAACACAGTGAACTGACCATTATTGTGACATTTCTACACTGGCATGTACATTTTATGCTCATGTAAGTGTGTCAGATGAGGGCCCACTCTACAATGCCCACCTCTCTCAGTGCCTGTATTCTCCTTTCACCGAGAAGTTTGAAGGTGGGAGTTATAGTTCTGGTCTTTAGTTCTGACTCTAGAGAAAACTTCCTTCGGAGGTTGAATATTTCAGTTATGATTAAAGGGTTCAGGAGTGTGTCTGTGTTGTGTTCCCCCAGTGGGACTCAGGTCCGTCTCTGGAGCGAGGACGGATTGGAGGCCGAGGTGGTGGGTCTGGATCAAAACGGCTTCCTCCAAGTCCACAGCAAGGAGCAGGGCATGGTCTCAGTGGAACCTGATGGAAATTCCTTTGACATGCTGAAGAATCTGGTAGTTATGAAGCAGCATTAGGACCAAATTCAACAACAACCAGAACTTTCATCTGTTTTTAAATTGAAATAATTAGTTCGACAGAAATGTTCATGTAACCATACAAATATATGCTGGTTTTCTAATTCAGTAATGCATCACTAAATGTGTTTCCTCTCATTAATGGAACTGTCTGTTAGCTTGTCTTAATGTAAACCTGGCATATACTGTTGTCAGTTGGGGTTATCTGGTCACAACATACGGATACTGTATTAAAAACGAGTTTGAAGCTGAAAAATGGAATTTTACAGACCTCAGACTTCCTTCCCTTTATGCTACTTCATAATCCTGTTGGATCATCATGTGCTGGTCTGGGACCATCGACTTAAACTGTTATCTGACATCCTGTATTACTTTCTCAGAACATCAAATATCCTAACCTTACCTGAATGTCTAACTTAAGTTCACACCAGGCCACTTACATTTTTGGAGTGGGGTAATATCCTGTCATCATCATCTACATGTCCTGTGTCCCTCTTTATAAATGTGTCTGACATGCATGTTGTTTTTCAGTCTTCCATTCATTTTTCTTACATAACTTCCTCTGATTGGTCTATAAACCCAAACTATTCAAAAAGTGTTTTCAGACTGTAAATCAGTTGAACCGTTTAGTTTTTTCCCAGATCAAAATCAGCTCTTTTGCTCGGACCAGAGACCAGCTGTTCAGTCCCCACCATGGTCCAGGGGAGATTTCACAACTGCAAATTTGGTTCACATCAAACTGTCACATCTCAAAGTTTGGACCAAGCGAGGCAGGTGTTAAAGCACCTTACACTTAGTCTAGACCAAAATGTCCTAACCAGAATACTAGAAATCCACTTTATTGGTCATTGTTTGAAATAGTCCTAAACTTATTCTTGTCCTGATTTTACTGAGACGCTTTCCTGAAGGAAGATGACAGTTAATCCAGGACTGAATTGAGGCTTACATGATACCTCTCAGGAGACAGGTTTAACTTTAGATTAACATGGTTTCTCAGAGAAGCCACATTAATTACTATGGGAGGGGTGAGGTAGAGGATGGAAGTACTGTACAAATGTACCACCATTTACCACAGACACTGAGAAGGACATGCATTTTTGCATGGGCCACTCGAAGTACAGATCTTTTGACATACCTTACCTTGTTATCTCTTTGCATGTTCAGATGCATTTTCGTGTCCTCAGCAAATAAATTATATTTTGAAAGTTAAAAGGTATATTTTGTCTGGTATGTTACAGGACACCCCTAACAAAAGTTGTTGTGTTGTTCTTGCAAATGCATGTATATTTGCATTGAATTCATTCCACACAGACATGCGCACATTCCTTGTCTTTGATTCTACAGCTGATGTGTGATGTTTTTATCAGCAGTGATGGAGTTTTGAAGCTATTTGCTTTTAAAGAGTTTTCTCAAGTGCAGTAAAGCTTTTTTGATCAGTCTCTTTTCTGATGCCATTGTTTCATTGAATTTGCTTTTCCTGTTCCAGGCTAAGGCTTGTCTATTCCATGTTTATAGTCACCCTCAGTCCACTAGTTGAGGCTTTTAAGACTTATTCACCCAATTTCAGGACTCCTGAGTCCATATGTCAGTAGTTAATCTGTATTTCACCCATTTTTGAGAAATTATATTCTAGAGTAAGGCTTACTTCTCACCTAAACCCTGTCTAAGTAACTGCCTCAAGTGTACACTCTACATGAATATCATTTAGGGTCTACACATCACAGGCATTTTCAACACAAAGCAAAAGCAAACTATTTGAACAAGATTAGAGGCTGTAGATGAAATAGACACAGGTTCCTAGGCAGAGATTTTTCATAAGGAGGGGGAAATTGCATACCAGAATGCACTCAAGGTTCCTGAAAAATGCACTGCATCTCCACAGACTGTATCACATGGTCTCAAATAGGCATATTTGATGTAGAGGATACGGTTGCTGAACTTTAGGGACACAACCAACAAATCCAAATTCATGCGATACAAGAGTATAGATGGATGTATCTGTATATCACACTTCTCAGTCTCATACAATGCTGTGCTTCTTGCCTCAGACGTAACATTTTTTCAGAATTTTCATAAAATTTGATAGAGAAAATGTGAGTGTATGTGTATTTCCATCTGTCATTGTTATGCAAATATTAAGAGGTGTTTTTTCCATCATCATTGCAGTTTTAAGTTTTTCTGTTAGATGTAGTATTTTTACATACATACATACATAGTACCTGAACAGTTGATTAAGGAGCTTGGAAATGTAAGAGGCATTTTGACAAATACCTGGTACCAGCAGTTTGTCAAAGTCTTTGTCTGTCTTCAGCTCTAATAAATGTAGTAAATATTACAGTCTCCTTGTTGTTCCACAGATATGCACACACATTTGTTTTCATTGCACTTATGCACGTTTACCTTTTTACTGATGCATCAACTTTGTAAAATATTCTGAGTATTTAGCATTCCCATTCAGGTTTTAAAGTCCAAAGAAAAATGCAAATGTAACATTTACATGGAAATACCCATTGTATATGCATGTATGCGTATCTGAAATGCAAGGCACTAATAGTGTTTTAATGCAAGGAACATGTACAGACTATAAACTGATTCACACATTTTATAAATTCTAGCCTCCTCTTAGATGTTGAAGCTATATGGTATTCCCCATCAATTGGCAATATATGCACATTACATGCACGTCCAGTCAATTTACCAGCATAATCAGTCTAAATGATGATTTGTGAGTTTCCAATTTGTTTTTTACATTTATGGATGTTCATTCATGAATGGACGACACGCTAATATATGTCTATAGCATAAGACATCCAAACTGTTAATATTTTATGACATGTTTCCCAAAAATTGTTATGAGATGTCTCCTCAATTGTCTTATTTTCTCTGGAAAAGTGAGTATCTGTCCAACATCCCGAATTCAGATATATCATATAAAAGCTGAGAACCCCAAGATCAACACTTCCATTGGTAAGCAGACAAACATTGCTAACACTGGGGCAGACATGGCTCAGGAGGTAGAGTAGGTTGTTCGGTGCAAATTGGCAGTCATGCTTCCATCAGCCTGCCCCAGGGCAGCTGTGGCTACAAATATAGTTTACCACCACCAGAATGAGAGTGAATGAATAAAGGATCAATAATGTAAAGCGCTGTAGAAATGTAATCCATTATTATTATATCTGAGTTTGAATGTATACAAGTGATCTACAAGTGATATAGGTACATTTATTTGTGAGGAAAAATTTTGCACTTTAAATGGGAATGCAAAGTGCTTTGTCAATAAACTGTAAATTATTTAGCCATACATTTACAGATAATTTCCAAAATGGATGTCTATCATTTCATTGAGCCCATTTTCAGACTGTTCTGCCATGTCTTCAACTTCTAACTTTGGTTGGTCATTTTCAACAGAACACAAGTCCCTTAATTCTGCAATTCACAGAGTCTTACTGTTGAGTTATAACATATGCAAAGGTGCGTTATTTTATTACTTTCTCTTTTTATTTCAAGCTTTAAAAAAAAAAAAAATTCATACTTATGTTTTATTATACGTATATCTATATAAAAGTACCAGATTTTATATTATTATAATTTTCAGGTGTCTAAAGCTGAACTCAAATATTTGTACTCTCCACATTAAAGTAAGTTTTAGTTGTAATACATTTTAGAACAATTAGCCAGTTTTTATTTGAATCATCATGCACCTTCCCAACTTCAACACTGATTTCAGCCTAAATGGATGGAACAATAACAGATAGAAAGGATGATACTGCGTGTGTATATTGAGTACATGTTTTGTCTGGCTTTTGTTTCACTGAAATGCTATAGTTTTGCATCAGTGTGTCAGTAATTTGTTCCTACCGTAGAGAAACATGTCCACATTCTGCTTCATTTTCCTGTAGTTTTGGATTAACTTTGAAGAATCCACATAATGCATTTAAAATGTTTTCCTGTGTCACCCATATTTGGTCTGTTAGTGAGTGAACAGTCAGTAGCCTCAAAACAAAAAACATTGTACAGCCTCTAAAAAAATACATTAAAAAAAACTATAAAGGTAGAAGAGAGATGTTTAGCTTCTCAGAACAGGACCTAACTCGGAGAAGAATTACAACTGTTCAACTTTAAACTATGCTTTGAATATGCTTTGTGTTTTTTTGGAGGAGGCTTATTTCCCTGTGGTCTGTCCCACAGCTATTCAGTGGCAGTTCATTTGTCTTCAGCACCTTGGCCGCCGGACTCATCCTTCCCAAATGAAGTGAAAATGTCAAAGAAAAACATGCAAGCTGCTGAAAATGGATGCAGTCCTGTACTTCCCTACAACATGAGACCTCTACCTCCCAGTTATCTCAGACACAACAAACTCAAATTGAAGTCAGTACTATTTTGTACTGTGTAATTCCTTAGCATAAGTTAATAACACCTGTTCGTGTTAGTTTAATATCAGATTTTGTGTTGTTAGAAGTTTTTGGAAAATGTGTAAGGCCAGTATACATTTCATCTGAAAGGAAGTAGGGTCATGACTGTATTGACTGTGACTGTGTGTCTAAGAGATGCTTTGTCTTCATCATAAGGTCTGTACGGTTTATTGCTCACATAATAGACCCAAACAGGTATCAGAACCTTATGACAAAATGTTATTTAATAAGAGAATAGTGCTGACCTCTTGGAGTCTGATGGTGTCATCCTATCCCAGTAACAGTTCTGATCCTTACTTGGATGAAAAATACTGCTAATACTGAAAATTCGTTATTTACCAAGGTCCATTGTGTGTCAGAGGATGGTTCATTTTAGTTGTCTGAAGACAGAGGATCAACCCATAAAGACCCAGTACTACTTTTGTAGCACTTCCCAAATACATTTTTCTCCATATGTTACCTTTCTTTAATGATTTATCACCATTCATTATACTATATTATCCTCTATTTAGTGTGTTTTTTGTTCTTTTTCTGTGAAAATCATGTATTTTCCTGTATTTAATTTACTGATCATGTAGATGTTCATAAAAAGCTCAGTTTAAAGTTAAGCTTTATTATATCAAAAACACAGAAGACTGATGAAAAAGTGACTACTTACAGGTGAATCAGTGCTGTAGAAGATGACGGCGTTTCCGTGTTCACTACAGAGCCTCTGAACGTCCAAATGAGTTATAACTGATGACCATGAAAAGATAATAAACTGCATTTTACACCAATTACTCACATGTATTGATAGGATTAGTGGGTCAGAAGTTATTAAACATTTTAGATCAGTAGATGATTTTGGCTGCCAGTGGATGTTGGGGTCTTTATAGGTTAATAAATCTCTAGATAAAGAGTTGAAGCGTAATTGATGTACTTACAGTTCATCGTGGAGTACACAGGATAAAGTATATATCATATTAATATTGCCATTGAAGTCACAGACTGGGACCAAATGACCACCCACTTCTCCCGCCACTCATGGTTACCATTCATCATTATGAGAGGCACTCATTAGAGCTGGGGCTTGTTTTATCTGTACTGGGCTCTTGGTTAGGGGATTATAACTCATGTCCTCACTCAAACATACAAAGTGACAGTAATGTGCATTCCTTAAAAGCCTCAATGTCACCTGCAATAAAACAGAATAAAGAAAAAGAATGTCCATCCTGAGCTTTTAAAATATTTACACAACATGGTAGACTGTAAAAAAAATAACCTGCTCCTTTTGCTCATATAAATGACTTGTAAAAACATTATTGTTAATATGATATTTTCATTTCAGCGGTTTGATCCTCCTAAATCTTACACTCTGGACCATTATTTCCATGACAACTGCTGGGCTGCTGAACTGTCTCATTCATAATAATGGTCATGTCCAGTTGAGGTTCAAGTCTTAATTCTTGTTCTGCTACTTTACTGCACTGCACTTATTTAATGCAGGGCTTTGTAATTATGATGATACAGCTTTCAGTTTGATGATTTGTTTTTCCTCTGCTAACTGCTCTGAAGACAGCTAGTCATGTGTCACACTGGGATTTTTGCAAGTTAAAATCACCGATTGTATTTATTGTATTGTTGGTATTGTTTTCTTTCAGTCTGAAAAAGTTAGACATTTTTGACAAATATTCCTATATACTTTCTAAATAAGGTTAAGATGAAATGGATACTATGAATGTGAGGCAAAATTAAGCTTGTCTGAGGTGTTGTTATTAACCACTCAGTGCACTACAGTTGTTCTAGTCCACAAAAGCTGACATATGATGTGTATCAGTAAAGTATCACAAATGCCTACAATGCACAGTTTTTTATTTATTATTATTATTATTATTATTATTATTATTAATGCTCTTGTTTTCTTCCAAAGGTAGCTTGGCTAACTTAAAGATTGTGTGAAACTATTTTCAACATCTGATTTCTTCTGTTTCTGACTCCTCTTCCTTCCTTTTAAAAATGTGTTCAGGCCTAAAAGAAAGCATTTTTTGGACCATGTGTTAATTCATTACATCAAAGAAAATTATGTAAATTTACATACATTTGTGGATATGATGTGAATTGACACAAATGAGTTAAAAATGTTTCATATTAATTCATCTTATGAACCACTTTGTCCTCAAGAGGGTCGTGGAGGTGCTGGAACCTATCCCAGCTACCACTGGGTGAAGGCAGGGTACACCCTGGATGTGTTGCCAGTTCATTGCAGGGCTGACAGAGATATGAATAACCAATCACTCACATTCACACCTACAGGCAGTTTAGATTAACCAATTAACCTATTCCGTCCATGCCTTTGGATGGTGGGAGGAAGACGCAGTACCCACAGACAACCCATGCAAACATAGGGAGAACATGTGAACTCCACAAAAAAAGTTTTTGAAATCAAACCCAGAACCTTCTTGTTGTGAGACGACAGTGGTAACCACTGCACCACCGTGTTGCCCATTGTTTCATCTTGAGTGGAAAATAAGATTACCCTGACAATATCAACCCATGGTAAATAAAGTTATTGTTGTAAGTGGTGTTTCACCAATGAGTAAGCTGTAATCTTCTGTAACATCCCTAATTTACCCACCTGGACCTCAAGATTATGAGGTTCTCAAGAAATCTGCAAAAGAAAATGTGAATATGTTTCCATTCACTACGATTATGCAAATATCGTGAGACAGTAACATAACTAGATAATGTGAATAAAGTTTGCCCTGAATAGCCATTAAGCTGGGCACACACTGTGCAATTTTAGATCGTTTCTAATTTAACCCCTGCCCACACTGTGCAACTGACTCACACATGACGTCAGCCAAAACCTGCGGGTGGGATGTACACACTGTGCGGTCTACGATCTCGTGCACCTTCACCGCACACACTGCACATACGAACATACAGGTCAGATCAGCAGCCGCACTGTTTCATCCGGGTCTTTGAAAATCGGGAGCCGTAAGATGAAGGCAAAAATCTGCGCCATGACAATTTCATGTACAGACTCCAAAAGAAAAAAGTCCCGTCTTATTTGGACACGCTTGTGGCTGCAAGGAGGAGGACTGTATGGGTTGTCTGTTTTGCAAAGGGAGCTGGAGGCAGAATCCTGCACCGGGTCAGGTACCCGTGGGTAACCTGTAAAAACATGCGGGGACTGGTAAACGAAAAATTTTCACGGGTACGAATAAAATTAAACAAAATGCAGGCGTGTAGCGGGCAAGGAAGTGAAGAAATAAAAGAAGATTCGTGGATGAAAATAATTTGCACGACATTTAATGATCATTCATAGAAAAGCGCTATATAAATCTAATCCATTATTATTATGATTATTATGATTATTATTTAATGATCATTTAATTTCATTGTGGTTGAGCCACAGCTGGTTTGTTTTATTGTGAAGTGAGCATGACCTCTGTTTACATCCGCCCTAAGATGTGCAGGACAGAGAGATTTATTGATGGCGTGCGTTTTAGCCAAAAATGAAGCCCTTAAAAGTGAGTAACTGTATAGATAATGTGTTTAATCACGGGTCGGGTCAGGGGTTTGGAAAAGTGACCCATGCAGGACTCTGGCTGGAGGTAAGATCACAGCTAGGCAAAGCTAACAGTACAATACTACTGAACTTTTTGTTTGTTTGTTTATCAAAGCCTTTTTTTTTCATATTGATAGAGCCCGTGTAGTTGTTGCTGTCATGGCTGCAGTTGTATTTCTGTGTTTACGTGCTGTGTAGTGAAGTAAAAACTACACGATTGGGAAGGAAATTTCTAACATATCAGAAGGTCCAGCGATCATCCGATTTCTGACAGTGCGGGTGCCGTGAGCAGTAGTGACCCTCCGCACACTGAATGATAAAGACGCACAACAAAGCTGACATTCGGCCCGAATTGAAAAGGGTCGTACAGGATGAAATCGTGTCAAATTCGGACCGAAATCCGCACAGCGTGTGCCCGGCTTTACTATTCTACTTAATATTAGTATTCTATTCAGGGTTAGGGTTATAATATTTTATAATATTTGCATTTTGCAAAACATGCCTAAAATAAAATTTCAGCTCCGATATTCATTTTGGTCTGAAGACATCACAAAGTCACTAGTTTCAAGATCTCACTTATTAACTCAAAAAGCAATAGCTGTTACCACAGAAGTACCATATCTGAATAAAACTCAGTTTTTCTTCTCCCATTTCACGGAAATACCTTGCCTAATTTGAAGAGGTATTACCTTGGAAATTATACATTAGCAGTACAATGATGCTCAAGTTTATTTCAATTAACTTTATTTTAGACATGAAAAACTCTTGCAGAAGCCATATGTACTTTACAGAGCATGTTCAGGTAGATGTTAATATGGACAGTGGAAAAGAAAAAAGCCTTCTACTGTAATGCCCTGTTGCATGCCATACTGTAAAGCAGGAACACTAGAACAATGTCTGAAAAGAGACCTGGTTGGATCTTTGAAGGAGTTAAAGTCATGACTGTCCATGATCACCTCTCACTGGTGATGATGACAGATGTGTTAGTGTGATGTGGAATCTCTCTGTGGCTGTCGGGGGATGAACTGGAGCTGGGGCTGTTACAGCTGAAAGAGGCTGCCTCTTTACCATGGTAACCATAGCCATCTGTTATATGGCTCAGTGTGGTCAAAGGAGGTGCTTTAAAAGAACTGCATTTGCCCAAGACTTGGTGAAAGTTCAAAGACATGTATGGGGATTGAGCCGGAGGTCCAACCCCAACCCCCATACCTATCCACATTTTTCTGTCTTCATCAGCAGACCTGGGCTCCAGCTCCACAGCTCCTCTGTGCTGCTGGTGGCCTTCTGCAGGTTGTGGGTAAGCTGCAGCTGGGCGGCTGTAGGGGGCCTCCATCATACACAGCCTGGTCCTCTGCTCCAGTACCATCTGCACAGGGACAGATTCCACAATGCTGTGCACAGGCTCAGCTTTCCCCAGCACCAGGCCACCAAGCAATGGGCACACCATGTCTCCTCTAGGTCCTGGAGCACCTCTGGCATTATGACACCTGTCCTGCCTTAGATGTTTGATGTCCTTGGTGGCATGAAGACAGGGGTGTGGGCGAACCTCGGATGTCTTGCCTTGGACAACTGTGTAACGTTCATGGGGTTCTTTCTTGAGCCTGCTGGTAGAATATGGATTTGTGTTGCTGGAACAATCAGAGTAGCGACTGTCAGTTTCCATCATGGGGCCTGATAATGGAGACAATATGTATAAGCTGAAATGAAAACTGCATTCACATTAATATGTCCATCCCCTCTCTATTTCTCCTTCTGTTTTTATTGAATAGGTACAAACCCCAATGAATAATGAACAATCTGGGGCTGCACTCATTAATAAGTATTTCTAGTAGCTACAAAAGTATTTATCTTTTTACTGTTACTGTTGGAGGTACACTGATATAATTTTTCTTTATGTTAAGTGTATAGTATGTACCAGGTCATGCAATACTATCTCTCCTAATCATCACTGTGGCCATATACACTGAACAAAAATATAAATGCCCCGCTTTTGTTTTTGCTCCCATTTTTCATGAGCTGAACTCAAAGATCTAAAACTTTCTCTGTGTACACACAAGGTTTATTTCTCTCAAATATTGTTCACAAATCTGTCTAAATTTGTGTTAGTGAACACTTCTTCTTTGCTGAGATAATCCATCCACCTCACAGGTGTGGCATATCAAGATGCTGATTAGACAGCATGATTTTTGCACAGGTGTGCCTTAGGCTGGCCACAATAAAAGGCCACTCCAAAATGTGCAGTTTTATCACACAGCACAATACCACAGATGTCACAAGTTTTGAGGGAATATGCAATTGGCATGCTGACTTCAGGAATCCCCACCAGAGCTTTTGCCTGTGAATTGAATCTTCATTTCTCTACCATAAGCCATCAGAGAATTCATGAAGAAGACTGTGCGAGGAAAATGGTGGTCACACCAAATACTGACTGGTTTTCTGACCCCCCTGGACCACCCAATACAGTAAAACTGCACATTTTAGAGTGGCCTTTTATTGTGGCCAGCCTAAGTCACACCTGTGCAATAATCATGCTGTCTAATCAGCATCTTGATATGCCACACCTGTGAAGTGGATGGATTATCTCAGCAAAGGACAAAGGAGAAGTGCTCACTAACACAGATTTAGACAAATTTATGAACAATATTTGAGAGAAATAGGCCTTTTGTGTGCATAGAAAAAGTTTTAGATCTTTGCGTTCAGCTCATGAAAAATGGGAGCAAAAACAAAAGTGGGGCATTTATATTTTTGTTCAGTGTATTTACCTGCTGAGATACTGCAACGATGCAAGGGAATGGTTCATTCACAGAAGTACACAAAAAGCCAAAGTCAGCAAATTGAAAAGTAATGCAGAACTGTAAATCAGTAAAAAAAATCTGCCCTCTGACTAACATATGAGGCCAAGGGAATTCATTCATTCATTCATTTTCTGAACCCGCTTTATCCTCACTAGGGTCACGGGGGTTGCTTGGAGCCTATCCCAGCTACTTAAGGGTGAAGGCAGGGTACACCCTGGACATGTCACCAGTTCATCGCAGGGCTGACATATAGAGACAAACAATCACTCTCACATTCACACCTATCAGCAATTTAGATTAACCAATTAACCTATCAGTGCATGTCTTTGGATGGTGGGAGGAAGCCGGAGTACCCGGAGAGAATCCACACAGACACAGGGAGAACATGCAAACTCCACACAGAAAGGTCCCACCCTCATCGACTGGTGTTGGCATCGAACCCAGGACCTTCTTGCTGTGAGGCACGAGTGCTAACCACTGCACCACTGTGGCGCCAAGGGAATTATATTCAATAAAATATCAGGAATTATGCAGGTTGTGTTTAACAAAGTGCTCTCTCTATGACAGCCTTTTATGTGATTCCTGTTTCAGAATAGAAGCCTTATTAACAAATGGTGTTCTGTCTACTGAAAAGCGTTGGGCCTTTAATTTGAAAGGGTTACAGTGTTTTTTAATTGACAGCATGACTAAACAAATTGGCTTGTTTTTCATTCTAAACATAATCTAAACCCAAGAAGAACTAAAAGCTTCTCAATCAATATTAGAACTGAAACAATTAATAGATTAATCAACTCAACTCGCTAAAATTTTTTCATTCAGTTACAATTTTCCTGAATCGAAGCTTTGTTTCCTTAATTTTCCTGCCACTAAATATTGGTTGCACTGTTGTGTTTCCTATGGACACTTATTGTGACGGACATGACGCCGGGATCAACACAAACAACATGGAGCGTAGCTCTGAAGAGATGAGGACATAAAGGTAGAATATGTCTATATGCTCACTTTGCTTCATTGGAACCATCACTTACTCCTTTTAAACTTTTAAGGTTTAACACAAACATTAAAATATTTGGCTTTATTTATTGAAGTTGTATGTTAGTTCCATCTTAAATTGTTAATAATTTTGTCAGTTGGATCCAAATGCGTTGAAGACTGCAGTGCACATATTGTTTATAGATGTCATTTGACTTGGTTGTTGTTGTTTTTATCTATAGACATTCTTACATATACTTTTATATTGTTGTTATTGTTGCTGTTATTTCTACATACATATTTTTTATATATCTTTTTACTTTTATACTTTTTGTAGTTGTTGTTTCATCTGGTTTTGAAATAAAGGACAAGTTGTTTGTCATTTTCAGTCAATTTACTGTTTCACATTTTTCCTATTTTTTTCACCAATTCAAATAATCGTTTATTGAATCAATTGGGAGAAAATAATCATTAATTGATTACAATGATAATGAATAACTGCAGCTCTAGTACAAACTTCCTTTCAAAAGGTGCACACAATTGACCCAAACACAGCAATCTTTTAATTTTGCTTTTCTGACCCTTTAATCTGATTCTATAAGGAGTGTACCTGTATATTTGTTGGGTGCTGACAGACTGTCCTGGCTCTTTGGACAGCTGATGTTCCATCCAACAGGTCCTCTGCTGTGCAGGGAGCCAATGATTTGCTGAGCCAGTTCAGAAGATGATGCTGTGCTGGGCAGTCGACCCTGAGCATCCCAGTGCAGGTGACTGTAGGGGTAGGGTAAGGCCAGGCCGTAGGCAGGGCTACAGGCCACCTGGCTCACTTCAGGGCTTGAAGTGGAGCTCTGCTCCCTGCCCTGATTCTCCAGATAAGTGGGTCTGTCCTTCCACAGCCCCTGGTGTGGGGAACAGCTGGAGCAGTCAGGTTGGAAAAGGCCACTGGCCTGCTGCACAAACATACACAGATAGACAAGATAGTTATCACCTGGCTTTTAATAAATATGTCTACATATTTACTCTAGATTTTTTTTAGGTCTTGGGTTTAATTAGTGAAGTGCCTTGAAATAACTGTGTACTATTATTGGCTCCACAAAAATTAAACAAGTTTAGTCTAATATTGTACTGTGAAAGACAGTGGTCCAAAGATACATAAGCTGAAATGTGAAAGAAATTTCTGTGGAAAATCTTGACATACTGTGATTATTACACATCGTCTTTTGCACTAGGTTTTAATAATTGAAAGTTAATATCACAATAGTAAATACAGCTACTTTGAACTATGAGGTTTTTCTGATAATTATCACCATATATGTAAATTTATTGTTTTATCACCAGGACTACCTCCTAGTTTCTCAGTCCATTTACATAAGGAACATGTTGCTATGCAGCTGTGGATTTTAAATATAGTGAGAATTAACAATTTATTGACTAAAACAGACTTATTTAATTATCACACTGGACACAACTTAATTGTGTCTCTTGCGTTTTTCTTTTACTTATGGTGGCGGAGAAGTGCAGAACAGATTTACATTTCAAAAAACGTTAATTCATTCATTTATTTTCTGAACCCATTTTATCCTCACTAGGGTCACTGTGAACCAAGTAGTTGTGTCACTGGTTGATAGCAGATGTAGAGCCATTCACTACCAGTCCAGGATGTGGAGACACTGGTATAACTGTCTTGTTAAAGTGACTGTTGTTTTTGTTTTTATTGTTTGTTTATTGTTTTTATTTTGGACCTTGAGTCTGGAATAAAGTTGAATTGAATTCACTAGCTAGCCCCAAGTAGCAGCACTAGCTAGCTACCATCAAGGGCATGATAGTCAAATAAATTTGATAGCCCGTGTTTTACCCACAGAATCACTACATTTCTGTGTCTTTGTTTAATGTAATTGTAGTAGTAGTAGTATATACAGTACCATTTTCAGAAAAAAAAGTCATCGTGAAGGCTGAAAACTGCAGGTTCTTATTTGTATTTATATATTCATCTCAATATTGCTAATATGTCAATTTTTTATTAAAAACCACAAAGGCTTAGATTTTACCCATGATGTATTTCATTGCACTTGGCATACTATTTTACTATATTCAATGAATTTAAATATACATTTGCAGGGAGACCCTGGGACAACTCTTGGCTGCTCTGGAGGCTGATTCAGCAACCTGTGACCTGGCCACTGATGGCCTAACTCCGCAGATCTTGAAGGGCACCTTTGCCCTTATTGACACTTGCATTGATAAGAAAATGGAACTGATCAAAGGCCAGAAATAGTTTTCTGTAAAATAAACACAATGTAATTTTTATTTTGATTATTTTGTTTTCATGTTATAAGTAAATCATGTGGTCTGGACTGGACACCTGACTCTTCCTCAGTAGATCTGTAAATAAATAAATAAAACTCAGTTAAATGGCTTTGAATTTACTTCAGATTTAATAATATTCACATTCTGTATCTCTGCAGACATGTTCAACCACTGTTAGTGTAATTGCTCACAAAAATTTTAGTCAACACATCCTTATAGCAAATAAGCAGGAGAACCGAACTAAAGCCACCTCTTTACAATTACCAATTCCTGAATAAGGGTGTAAAAATCACATTTCTGCAAAGTCTCCTCCAAAACATCACACTAATACAAAAGGAGAACATATATACATATAAATTAGGTCTACACCACATTCCTTTTTTTTTTTCTTTTTATAATGTATTGTTGGCTATATTGTTTGTCACATGTTTGATGTATATTACCCCAAACATGTTGGTTTTTCAATCACAAAAAGTACAAAAGCAAGTAGTGAGAATACCTTAAATAACAGGCTTATGAATGCTCTACAGTAATTAATAAATTAATTAATGGCTTAATAGCTGTTCATGGAGTCCTTTTCCTCTCCTTTGACAATGACGATCTCTTGTTCAATTGTGGCATCATGTATCTTCCTCAGTCTTAGAAACACCCATCAGCCAGCATTTCTCCATTCTCTGAAATTAAAAGAGAGATTCTCAATAAAACTGCAGATTTTAGAGGCCCACATTAAAGTGAAACTGACTTGTCATTTGACAAATTATAGGTATGTTATGATTAATGTATGTTACAATGACTAATTTCAAGAAGAAATATCAGTCTACTTCAGTTAATACCACTGCAACGGGGAACTGATCTGGGAGCAGCAGCTTTGCCAAACTATGCCCAATAGCATGATAGGCTATTTATGCATTTTTATAAAACAAACATAAACATAAAACAATATTTGTTCAACATAAGCAGCAGAAGACCAAACAGTATGGAGTGATTTCACCATCAAAAGTAGGAGGGTGCAATTTACATAGAAACAAGCGTAAAAACTGAAACTGAAGAGGTAAAAATAATATTGTGGGAAGTAAAATTATTGTGGACACATAAAACAAGTGAGGGCGCACACAATTAAGATGCTCGCTTCTGTTCTCTTCATTCTCGATTAGGTTTCCTACTTGCTCTCATTTTCATGTTCTCCCTCTCAGTCTGTCCCAGTTTTACTGGGAATGATGTCACAGATTAAAACTCGACTAGATGATCAATGATCACTACCTTGGACCAGGGTTCCATGGTGTGTCTTAGCCAAAAATCTACATTTGGAGGATGAGCACTACGTGGAGCTATGGCATCCAGAGAAAATTTGAGGCTTTTAGTGCGTCAACTAGCAAACATTGATGCTTATGTACAATGAATGTGACACAAGGACCTCCTTTTTAACTGATTATTATTTAAATTGGCTAACGTTACTATTTTATTGAGGCATTAAGTGGTATGTGTCTAAATACTTAAAAGACTGGTAGCTTTTATTAGCTAACAATCAGCAGTAAAGTGTCAAGTCATTGTACTGACTGCTAAAAGTGTCTTATAAAATGTAGATGGATATAGATATTCAAGAATCTACTCTGCTGCCAGTGTAACGTGATTGTGATTCTTTTACACTCTGCCACGTAAGTTACTCAGAGGTGGAAAGTCACAAATTACATTTACTCATATTACTGTAACTGAGCAGGTTTTTGTGTACCTGTAGTTTTTAAAGTAATTTTAAAAATGTTTTAAATTTTACTTTTAGTTAAGTATGTTTTTTGTAATTATTGTACTAAACAACAATTTAAATCACATCTGTTACTGAGGTTTAAAAAAAAAATGGCCTGAATTGAAAAAATATTTCATAAACCATGTATTTTACAGACTGTACACAAAAGTGAACACAGTAATAATTGTGGCTCGGTGCCCCAGTGCACCGTGGTCCCACAGTGGTTCCCACCGTGTTCAAGTGGGCGGCAGGACCAGGCACCAGGCACACTGTCAATCTGAAGCAAGCTACCAATAGAAATCCACCCCTTCTGCTTGTGTAGATCCTGCCCATCCCATTCAGTTGAACTTGCAAGCAAAAGTTTTTGCTTTGCAAAAGATTTTGACATGCAAAACTTTTCTACTTGCAAACAGTTTTGGCCTGGAAGTAAGTACCACTTGAACTTACAAGCAAAACTTTTTGATTTGCAAAAGATTTAGTGCGGCAAAACCTTTGGACTTGCAAACAAAACTTTTGAAATGACAATACATTTTGACCTGCAAGCAGAAGTTTCCGATTTGAAATGAAAGAAAATGAGAACACATTTGATTTTGTCAAGCTTAAACATTTTGAAACCTTCATTCTTGTTTTTAAATCTTGATATTTTTTTTTGTTTGCCTTTTTTCCCTTTGCTTGCATAATACAGACACAACATTATCTTCATACTTTTCCTGTCAACTGAGCACTTCCACACTATTTCATTCCAAACTATTATTTAACTGGAATATAAACCTACCTTTCCATGATGAAGAACACAGGGCCTTCAATCCTCAATGATGATGATCCTAGCATGAACCGTTAGCCGCTTAGCGCTTACTTCGCCCGCCTCTCCTCTGTTTTGATTGGTTGCTTGATTGGACCGATCACAACAGTTTCTGCCCTCAGAAACTCTACATCTCTTCCAGTGTTAGGACATTCCCTTTCCGCTAAGAGCTGTATTTAGTTAATTTGTTTTGGGATTAGTATTTGTATTTTGCCACTTGTAGATTCATCTCGGCACTTGTACAAGTGTTTAGTATTTTGTAAATTTGTTTCCTAAAATGCAAATTTGTTTTCACATTTGCAAATGTGTTTTCTGAAATGTACATTTGTTTTCAAAATGTAAATGTGTTTTTTAAATGCAATTTTGTTTTCAAATTTGTTAATGTGTTTTGTGAAACGTAAATGTGTTTCGCACTTCTCGGCCACGGTATTTTCTCCCTTAAAAACACAAATATTTGTTCTTTCTATTTCATACATTATAAAATGAGGTGTGCTAGTAATTTCAGTGTGTTTGAGGTGAACCAGCATCAAGGCTGATTTTAAAATAAAAGATGGAACACAGTTATGAAAAACAGATAATCCTTTAGTGAATCTTTCAGTAACTTCCACACACAACAAACAACAAAATGAAAACTATGTATGAGACATAACAAGATAACAACATCTCAACAATGGTTTCACAGTATCTGTAACTTCATGACTGTTCATTCTAATGAGAACAATATTTCAAGAATGCCCTGAGGAAATGTCCTCAAATTTAGCACAAAAGATGACTTGGCTGCAAAGATGAAGTGATTTTGGTAGCCAAAGGATTAAGGTCAAGACCATTGTGACATCATAAAACACATCTTTAGCCATAAATTGTAATAGATGAGAAGTGCATCACAAGATTAGGATGCAAGGGTAGTAAATGTATTATTTCAAAAAAGAGCAGAAAAATATTTTTTTATGTTTTTTTTTACATGCCTATAATAGTGTAATAGTCAATTTAGTTTATTTCATCCCAGTAAGATAAAAGTCCTACCTGAGGATAGGGAGGTGCTCTTACTTTGGTCTTCACTTTTATTGCACGGTTTTTCAGCTGTTTGCGATGATCCTGAGATGACAAAAGGCTGAGGCCTGGCTTTGAGGCTCGATTCTGGTCTTCGGATAACTGCAGCTCTTTGAACTCAATGTCACTGTGCATGTAGGCATACAACACATGTGTCTAGTAACTTTTTATGATTCATATGATTTTTTGATGAATTTTTTATGACAAGAGGGGGATGTGGACTTACGTGAGCACGTAGTTCACACTGACAATACAGTGAGGTCTGGAAGAGCGGCTGTTGTGGACGATGGTGGCATAGCTCTGAACCCACACCCAACCTCCATGCTTTGACAACATACGGTAATACTTTGTGGTGACCTGCCCCTTCACCAGTACTACAGTAAATAAATCCAAATCAAAGAGAGAAGCATAGATGAATCTTGATTCTGGCACCAACAGTTTAAACATGAAAACAAATGTATTGTGTGGGACCATTAGAATATGTTACCAAGAAGGGTGCAACTAATGACTATTTCAAGAGTCAACTAGTCATCGACCACTGTAACGACAACTAATCAGATTATGAACTGCAAAATAAGATAAACAAAACAATGACTTTTATTTATATTTATTGCAGCAATAAAATACATTTTCTTTCTTTCAGCAAGAGCATTTACTGCACAATAATAGGAATGCATGACGAAGTTTTATACACATATTCCATTCAATATTCAACTAATATTGCAGCAACAATAAAATACTTTTTTTCCCTTCAACAAAAGTGCATTTTGTGCATAAATATTCTAGTGCCTAACAAGTTTTGTTAAATAACTAAACACTCAAAACTTGCAATAAGCAATACAACAAACATTTTTCCTTGAAAAAGTGCATGACACGACTAACAATTTGTCAACGACTAAATTAGTCATCAACTGTTTGTCAATTAGTCAACTAGTCGTTGCAGCCCTTATTACCAAAGCAATAGACTTACTATTATCTGTGTAGTTTTCAAAATATGTATTCATTTTCTTTTCCAAAAATAAGAAGAAAATGTACTTTGTGCTTATCTACTATTACAATTGTGCATTAAAGCCTTGAAAATATCAATGATATCACAAATGCACGTTTTCCTTGTGAAATCAGAAAAAATTCTCTTTCTATATTTTCTGTACAGTGTTTGTACAGAGTTTATATTAATGTTTAAAGGACTTTAACCTTGAAAGTCCAGTTTACCTTTGTTGGAAAATGTACCATTTACATTATGATGGTGATAAAGTAATAACAATTGTCATATTATCTATTACATTTTCAGAGAGTAAGTAGCAAAGTGTAACTGGCTCCATTTCAAAAGGAACTTGACCAGCTCTAAATGTAAAAAGGTCATGAGATAACTTTTATTATGATTTGGCCCTTTATAAATAAAATTTGATTTGATTTTGATTTGAACTTTCCCAACACAAACACAAATATTCATACAATAATAGTAGATCAAAAAAATTACTTTGGAGATTTTCTGAAAATTCAGATAAATTTTTTACACATCTGGATAAAAACTTGATCAGTTTGATATTTTATGTACTCCCTTCAAGATAAAAATGTGAGACATTGTCTCAATATGTTGAGTAAATAAAGCACCATACAAATGTACCTACAGTATATGATCCATGTGGATTCTGATCTTAATACATGTCTTGCTAAATACTTGGATTTGCCAGTAATTAGATGCTTTAAAATGAATTTCTTTCCCTCAGTGTTCACTGTTTAATTGCCTCCATTGTGTCAGTTTTTCACACTCTACACTATAATCAAAATATATTCCTAAACATTAAAGGTGTAGGAGACTTTCATGACCAATTTTTCATCAAATCTGTTAAACCTCAATCATAGCCTAAGTATCACGAATCCATAAGTCTTTCCGTGATTACTCACCTGAATCTCTTGCATTATGGTGAACAATTTCAAAGTGCCATCCACCATAAACAAACCATGTGTTTACAAACAGAGCCGGGAGGTAACTCAGGCATGTTCGGAATTTTGTTGCGACATGCATTGTGGAAAATGGAAGTTCGCACAGCTGCCTAGCAGCGGCAGCAGCAGTGCAGCCATATGATATTATATGGCTGCAACAAACACGACGCAGAAACATCTGAAACACAGAAACGGCTGGAGGAATATGCATAGAGGAAAGGAGCTCCTGCCGTTTCCGCGTCATGTCTGTAGCAGCTGCTGCTGCCAGGTGGCTGCGCGAACCTCCGTTTCCCAAAATGCACGTCCTGACAAAATTCCAAAGATGCCAGAGTTACCTCCTGGCTCTGTTTGTAAACAAATGGTTTGTTTATGGTGGATGGCATTTCGAAACTGTTCACCGTGAAGCAAGAGATTCAGGTGTGTAATCACAGAAAGACTTACGGATTCATGATACTTAGGCTATGACTGGGGTTTTACAGATCTGATGAAAAATTGGTCATGAAAGTCTCCCACAGCTTTAAGGAATTAATCTCAACTAGTTCATCCAGACACTGAATCCATTGGATTAGCATAATCTCTGTAACAGAAATATATGGGCTACAGGAAATGAGTGTGTCCCATAAATAAAAGTTTTTTGCCATTACGGAGATCAGTGCATCAATGTGCTCCTCAAAGATGGAGCACCAAGCACATGACATCTACATGTCAAACATGCACTCTTGCCAAGTTAATCTATTTTGACTTGTTTTGACGCTACATTAAAAGAGACCAAGTGGGACACAGTGGTATGTGAGAAATCAAAGGGAGGAAGTATTTTTACATGAATAGCTGTGTTTCCATCCAGCTTCCTTTTACATTCTCATTTTACATTACAAAAAAAATACCTGGACAGGGCCCCCTACAGAGGACTCATGATGTTGATGAAGATGATGAACAGCTCAAGTAGTTGATAGAAACAAACATTAATTTGCACTTCTTATACAAACTGGAAATTTGGTTAAAATTTGACATACATGTGGATGGAAATTTGTTGAAGGAGAATGTTAAAGACATTGAGGAATGAATACTTCTGACAGTGACATTGAAATACGGTTCTGGTTGTTGCAGCAGCAGCTCTGTCTGGCTCTATCTTAGTTTAGTGTTGTTTTCATGTTCTAGTTCTGATGTTTGTGTTTCCTGATTTGTCTCTCACAACACTGGAAAACATTATTGCAAACACTTCTGTGTGTTTAAGGCAGACTCCAAACTGTTGTGTTTATACTTACATAAATGGTGAGCATAACGTAAATGGAAAACATCGCAGGCATGTACATGATGGTACAGGGTTTTCTCTATCAGGTCCTGAGGTTCGTAACCTGTCAGATCTGCCACCCTGGCTCCAGCAGACACGAGAAACAATGCTACAGTGAGGAGCCACTTGGATAAAATGTCATCTTATCTATAGGATATAGTGTATACCAATATTTTATAATTTACTTTTCTGAATGGCATTTACATATGCACCTGCAGAGTTAAGGAACTTTCTTACCTTGAGTCTAAGAAGATAAGTTTGAAGTCCAAACTGGCCCGAAACATGAACATGTTGCTGTGAAGTTTGATCTCAGTGATGCCGCTCGGAGGCAAAGAGTGACCGACTGCTACCAGACCTACAGTCTGGTAACAGGATTCATACAGCACCATATCCATCATGTACTGACGTACTTTTAGGTAGCCACTGCAGTGAATAACCTGTTAAAAGAGAACGTGTGTTTTGATACTGATACATAGTTCTAGAATTCATGAATAATATGTGTCCTGTGTGTGGTTTCTGTACATATACATGTTGGAACACTGTGATTTATAAAGTTGTAAATTCTTTTCTGGCTCCAAGAATTTACTTAAATTTTGACCAGTGATGAGGATGGAACTGCCAAACAGTGGACATGCATGTCAAATTCCTTGGCTTTACAAGAGACTTATAAAGATGTATGATTATGATTTCTCATGGTCACACCAGAGTTAATGCATTTTGAAAGATTTGTTGATTTTTTTCTCCAGCAGTGTGAAATTCAGACAATTGGAATTTAAACATCTCTACTGTCTAGAGAAAAATGGTCCCAAAATATATTGTATCAAGAAAATTCTTCGATGGCAGTTGAAATATGAAGTTTTGCTCAGAAACATTATCATCAGCCACAGTGATTGGTGGGTGACATTTCCAATCTCAAGGATCCCCATTTTGGTCACTTCCTTAAAAGACAACAAAGGCAAACATTCCACTTCTCATGTGCTTGTGAGTTAACTCATAATTCATTCTTATATCCATGTATGGCTTACTGTTACTATTCATCACATTAAAACACTCTTTAATTATTTTACTATCTTTAATATGATATTTATCTATCCTATGCTTTCTTTTGATAAAATTTCAATCTTTTTATGATTATCTTTTCCTGTAGGTATTCCATTTATTTATTTACAAGGACACTGACCTGTCTTTATATGAATTTCTCTATATTATGTAAATAAAACTGTGTCAGCCAATTATCTTCACATCAGTGGCGGCTGCTGGTCTTTAAAATGGGAAGTTCATCTCACAGCTCCATCATAAAACTTGTATTATAGCAATGCAATTAAAAATAAAAGGAATACATAATTGAGGCTGTTATGCTTCACCTATACCATAAAACCACAGCAACACACACTTGCAGGTGTATGACATGAGCCTTTTTCTCTTCAGCTGATGTAGTCACAGCACTTTGGCAAACGACCTCTCTTCCATTGATATCCACATGGGACTGAGCTCCAATGTGCTCCGATGCTGGTATGTTTCAACATCACTGTCAGTCAAAACGGGTTCAGCCTTTCGGACCCATACCTACTCTTTTGAACAGTTCATCCAATCCAACATCCAAAGTCCATCGTCCTGGCCTGCCTACAGACCCATTCACCCCCAGAGATGCTGAACGTCCGTGGGAGGATTTTGGGTGGGATGATTTTATGCATTTAGCCAATGACTACCATTCTTCCCTGCAGTGATAAAAACAGCTCGATACTGCCTCATAGACAATCCATTGACGCTCAGCGTCATTGGGGAATTCAGCAGTGCAGGCTACTAATATGGTCATGAGCTTTGGGTCATGACCAAAAGGACAAGATCCCGGATACAAGCGATCGAAATGAGTTTCCTCCGCAGGGTGGCTGGGATAGGGTGAGGAGCTCAGCCACCAGGGAGGAACTCGGAGTAGAGCCGCTGCTCCTCCATATCGAGAGGGGCCAGCAGAGGTGGCTCGGGCATCTGTTTCGAATGTCTCCTGGACGCCGCCCTGGGGAGGTGTTCTGGGCATGTCCCACTAGGAGGAGGCCTCGGGGAAGACCTAGGACACATTGGAAAGACTATGTCTCTCGGCTGGCCTGGGAACGCCTCAGAGGAGAGGGAAGTCTGGGCATCCCTTCTTAGACTGTTGCCCCCGCGACCCGGCCCCAGATGGTGGATAATGGATGGATGGATGGAGGCTACTAATACGAGAATGAATTCACATCTGAAAGCAAATGATGAACAGCTGACCAGAACGACAGCCATAAAATTAAGTGCATGCTTCCGCAATTTTAATGTAAATGTAATTTGTATCTTTATTGTAAATTCGACAGTGCAGTTCTACCCTTTCATTTCCTGAAATGTTAGGGGAAGTTCAGCTTCCCTTGTTGTGTCAAAGCAATCACCTCTGCTTCAAATGCATTTTGCACTGGCAAAGCAATCAGCACTTTACTGTTCCTCTTTGAGGATTTATTTGTAGTTGTGGTTGGTTCTTGCAGAGGATTGTGGGCAGTTATATAGTGCAGAAGACGTAAAGGATTCAAAGATGCATCCTTAAAATGTCTCTAAAAGAAGTCCTTGGAAGGATCCTGGAGATTGGGACAGTCCTACAGTGAAATCTGATGACAGCTTTATGGAAATGATTCCTTGAAGGATCCTTCCTTGAGATTGAGAAATGGCCACTGTGACCTGGATGAAACTGAATGGGAAGTTAATTTATTTTGTTGCATTTGTCATACCATTCCTTCTCACTGATTAGTGGCTGTCAGGTTTGGGAATGGAGCTCTTTGGACCAACCAAGGAATGAATGTTCCCAATGTAATTATATTGAGTCCTGTGACATCATGTTATGCATGATTTCATATGCATTATTTCATTGTTCCTGTTACAGGAACAATTCTATTCTATTCTATTCTATTCTATTCTATTCTATTCTACTCTATGACTCTTAGGATTGTGCTACTAAACTAAGAGCTGAGTGTAAATTCAGCCCATTTCATATTTAACCTCCTAAGACCCAGCTATGGGTTTTGTGTCCACATATAAAAATTTTAAAAACCGCATCTGAAAAACCTGTTGCATCATGATATTTCCAATATAGGCACTTACTTAATTAAAAAAAAAAAAAAAAGCTTGTACTTTGCTGACATTTCCCGGGTCTTAGGAGGTTATCTGACATTAATTTAAAATGAAAGCTGCAAGTCTAAGAGGTCTTGTTATGTTTATGTCCAGTGGCCTCAACTCCTCTCCTCCTGTGTCCCTTTGCCTCCATCACCTGCCTTTGCTTGCATCATGGGTGAGAGGGACTAAGACACAAAAAGAGGAGCCAAGGAAAGGAATGGAGGATGTGCAAACTGAGAAATAATAAGAGTGGTACGATTGCTGATGCAAGGGCTGTTTATAAATCAGTCATCGTATAAAATGACTGGCGATCCCTAGCTTACCATAAAACATTTATGTATGTGTTAAAATTAATAATTTAGTGGCTGCACCTACCTTATATCCTCCGCATGTCAGTCCTGCATTACGTTTAGCAAGAACACATTTCATCCTCAAGAAGAAGGAGCGCTCTATTTCATACTCTGTAACATAGAAAATACAAAGACATTTTCAATGGTAAACACAACAGCCTGTTAGCATCAGGTTGTGTCACCACTTGTATCATAAGTGACAGTAATACAATGTAATACCATCATTTAGAGAAAAAAAAGTGAAAAAAAAAAAATTAAAAACACTAGAAAGGGCTTCTTTGAGGTCAATTAAATTCACTTATTCTACTCTAAATACTGTTAGACATTTAGGCCACATTGACATCACTTTCCAGAACATTCCTTAGCCGCTCCTGTGATGTGTGTGTGTGTGGGGGGGGGTACCTATATTTGAACCATTCTTGGCTTTCTGTCCTGTGGAATTATACAGTATGAATATTCCACAGCAGTTATCTGAGTATAGTATGTTAGTGTATAATCACAAAGACATAAAAAACTAAACGCTGAAAAACACAAAGTACCTTGAGAGAAGTGATGATGCGCAGGTTGATGAAGACCAAGCACTGCTGTCATCTCATCATGGTCTGATGGGTGAATGTACTCAAATATACTGTTTCCTGTGAGCTCCACCTGCAGTACACACATTTTGCACATAAAACTGAAGCTAAAATGGATCAGCTCTTTCCTCACTTTTTCCTTCTTTGATTAGTTCATGAGATAATACAACTAAGTTGAAATATGTGCTAATTCTGCCTGTGTGGCTGACTAGAGGTTAACAATTTCTGCAACAGAACAGATTGAAAGATTTTTATAGAACTGGGATTGAGAGTGTTTTTATGGAAGTGGAATGAGACGGGAAGGCAAATTTATCCCTAGATCCCCAGTTGGTTTGTGATATTGTGATCATCTGATGTCATGGTGCTGTAAAAGTCATTTTTGGGTCCAGAGTCAATAATGCCACAGCCTGTACACTGGTTTACTATAACTTCTTCAGTTAGGCATCAGAGGGGATCCATTTCATTTATTTAACTAACAGTGATTAGGGCAATTTTCCATAGTGTTTTACTAGCAGTGAATCGTGATTTTAATCTTAAATACTGTTTAAGCTCCCAGTCCTGCATTGTATAGCTTCACTTCATGCTCAGCTAAGTGTGTTGTGCATTACATTCACGGTCCTCTGAAATGGACAGTGACAAGCAAAACACAGTGTGAAGACATGAAACAGTTCTTCTAAGTCTTATTCTATATCAGAGGAATGCAAATATGTAGATCTAGTTTGGTGGATTCACTAGGCACTAATATTAGGTAGTCAACAACAAAATTAGTTTTTTTTTTCTTCATTCACTTAAGAAATGCAACTTTTCTTAAAAACTGCATCTATTTCCTCTACTCTTTATCATTACAGTAAAGTGGTAGAAAAACTAGAAATGTTTTATGGGCTGAATGACAATAATAATGCAGCAGACTGAATACAGAGGAATGAAGAAAAGTAGACCGAGAAACAGGAAATGACATCATGGCTTAACTGCTCCTACGCTGATGTGATGTGAACACACCACATCTTGATAAAGCAATAAAAAAAATACTAACAAAGATGCATCTTTTTCAAGTTGTGGGCTAATATGTCTGTTCCCCATTAAACTCTTAACGAGTATAATTATATGATACTTGTCACCTGTGGACTTGATTATGGTTTGTTAACTGCTTTGCTGCTGACAGAGAATCTCAATACATTTCATAACTTGTGCCACAACCTGTCTGACTACATAAAGCTGTTAGCTTGGGATGTTAGCTGCCTCAACTAGCAGCTAACATCCCCATCTACTCATCTAATTAGTGGTGGCTTGTCAATAGAGGGTGCAAGGCCTACCTGTTTCACATGAAGAAGAAGAGGATAGGAATCATGACCTTAAATCATTTTACAATCATTTTGAGTATTTAAATAAATGAGCTACACATGATATAGCCTGTGAGAACCATGAATAATCTGCATTCAAGTGTAATTTAAAAGTCTTTTTGGTCGTTTAGTGAGCAGTTAAGTGACATGTTTCCTGTTTGGGGTGCAAAAATCTGCGCCTGAGGCTGTCTGTTCACCATGCTAGACTCTTAGTATACAGTATATAGGAGAGCCTCAGGGCGCAGAAAGTTGCACCCAAGCACCACCCACAGGAGTAAATGTCACAGCCTGAAAGAAATCAAGACCTTTTTCAGAGATGCAATCAACGAATAGCTCTGTAGATAATTCTACTGGGCTATGTACAAGCAGCTGGATAGCTCAGTGGGTAACATTACTGGCTTTGATGCCAGAGACCGGGGTTGGAATCCCAGCACCAGCGGTAGCATTGACATCTTTTAGCCGTTTTCAATTTTTTTATGCAATGCCCCACCAAAAAATAATTTCACCAGCCGCCACTCCACCTAATGTATTCTCACATGCATGTAAGGACAGTCAATGGATTGTTTCATATCAAAATTACTTTTCTGAACAGTTATGTAGTTCAGTAAATCTGAACTAGACAATTTCCACATGCGGAAATCGTGAGAGGGGCTCGGGGGTGGGCACGACGTTGGTTCTATTCTGAGGTCATTCAAGACAACAGGTCCCGCTCGCGATCTCAAGGTCACGTCCACATCCAGGCCCAAGTGGCGCACAGCCGAGGCAAATTTCCGGGACCACTAGATGGCACTATGAATCGGATTCAATATCGCTGTGTCATTTTGTTCGAGGCGGGAACAACATCAACCAGGTCAAGTTTGGTGTTGATTGGACCAAAAATGACTGAGTTACCGTGCGGGACCACTAGGTGGCACTGTGGGCCAGATTCAGTATTTTGTTCAGAGCGGGAGCAACATTAACCACATCAAGTTTGGTGCTGATCGGACAAAAAATGACTGAGTTACTATGCAGGACCACTGGTGGCAGTGCTCAGCCAGATTCAGTATTATTTCATTCAGGGAAGTACTAACATCAACCAGATCAAGTCTGGTGGAGATCGGACCAAAAATGACTGAGTTACCATACGGGACCACTAGGTGGCAGTATGAGCCTGATTTAGTATCATTTCATTTAAGGCTAGACTAACATCAGCTAGGTCAAGTTTGGTGCTGATCGGAACAAAAAGGACCGAGTTACCATGTGGGACCACTAGGTGGCAGTAACAGTCAGATTCAGTATTTTGTTCAGAGCGGGAGCAACATTAACCAGGTCAAGTTTGGTGCTGATCGGAACAAAAATGACCGAGTTACCGTGCGGGAGCACTAGGTGGCAGTGCTCAGCCAGATTCAGTATGTCATTCAGGGTGGGAGCAAAATTAACCAGGTCAAGTTTGGTGGAGATCAGACAAAAAATAACCAAGTTACCATGTGGGACCACTAGGTGGCAGTATGAGCCTAATTCAGTATTATTTTATTCAGGGAAGTACTATCATCAACCAGGTCAAGTTTGGTGCTGATTGAACCAAAAATGACAGAGTTACTGTGCAGGACCACTAGGTGGCAGTATCAGTCTAATTTAGTATCATTTCATTCATTCAGTATTTACAGCTTGCCCCCCCCCCTCCCCCCTTCTTAAATTCTACCTATACCCCTGCTCCAATGTAATTCGACTCTAATGACCCTTAGTAGGCCTGTCGTTGCCACGGTGACGTTCAGGCTGTTAAGGGGAATCTGCTCAGAATGCAGAGAAATAGCTCTGAAATAGGTCCGGAACAGCTGCTAATTGCGGAAAAACCGTAAAAGATAGGTGAAAACTACAATGATCATGACTGGCATGAAGAGCTCTGGAACACAAAGATGTGGTTTTCTTGCTTGTACTGTGAGAAATGAAAGAGTTACAGCAGTGTAAAAACAGTCAACTTATCAGGACAAGATCAATTCAGTTACATTACCGCCTATGAGACAGAAGAAGGGATGACCCTCCATACTACTACCTGCCATTTCACTTTAGAAAGAGCTAGGTCTTCAAACATAGGTTCATATGAAGCCCAGGAACCGTGGCTACATTTTTGGAAAAAATCATTTGCCTCCTATTTATCGTTTGGCCGGGAGGCCGAGTTATCCAGAAAATTTTGAGGTGATTTTTGTGCTCTATCCCACTCTGCTGAGTCTGGTATGCCAGGAATGTGTGCTCTGTTTTGGTCTGATCTGACAAATCTGACACTATTCTAAGACCCATCTATCAAAAACCGTAAACCTCATCCTCAAACAAGGTACATTCCTGCGGAGATGACAAAAATGTTTAGATGTTTAAATGAAGTCTGTAGGTGAAAGTATGGCGAATCAGTAGCAGTCAGAAACAAGTGGACTTTTCTGGCTGATTTTTTCCTCTCCCCATTCATTTCTATGGAATTTTTTCGCATGTTTTTCGCGAATAACTGCGAAAAATTCACGAATCTCTACGAAAAGTACAGAGCACACTATTCCCGATGAAACTGCACATTTTGATGTATTAATTGCAGGGGTACTCTCAACACCTTAGGCCCTATTAATCGGCGAAATCTTGTCCGGAAGATGAGGAATAATATGTGAAAGGCGCGAGCAACAACAATAGGTGCTTGGGCCTATGGCCCCGAGCCCCTAATTAGCTCCAAAAGATCTAACAAACATCTTCAGGGAATTATAGCGGTAGATCTAGATCAGTCTCATAATCAATAAATGCACACAGAAGGATTCATAAATGTATACTGGGATTTATGTCTCTCAACACAAAAATATTTTTCAATCTATATAAATGTAAAAAATAATCCACATATAAATTAATTATATTAAGTTCACAAATGTATTTCTGATGCATGCATAAATATTACTTGATTTAAATATATACAATTGATGCACACACAAATATTAGTTGTTTTAAATACATATAATGGAAATCCACAAATATCTCTATTTAAAAGAATTTGCAATTTTCATCTAAATCATATATCTGTGGTGTGACATTTATTCACAAACTGTTGAATCTACATTTACAAACTGCTTCCGGTTTGTGAACTTCACTGCATTTGTGTGTGAATCTTTTTGAGACTCCCCTGCCATGTCTCATACATACCATACAACCATACATGTATAATTTGGATGAAAATTGCAAATTCTTTTAAAAAGAGATATTTGTGGATTTCCATTATATATATTTAAAACAAGTAATATTTGCGTATGCATCAAATACATTTGTGAACTGTATTTATTTATATGTGGATTATTTTTACATTAATATAGATTGAAAAATATTTTTGTGTTGAGATACATTTACACTACTCACAAAAAGTTAGGGATATTCGGCTTTTGGATGAAATTTCAGGACGAACCTAAAATGCACTATAACTTTTACAGGTGAACTTAATGTGACCTTCTCTAAACTTTTGAATGCACATGTCCAACAATTCAATGTTTCAGGACTTTCTGAAAAACTTGCCATGCTTTAACAAGGAGCTTAACAGAAAAATTCACAACAGGTGTTTGATCAATGAATCCACCAATAAAGTTCCTGGTTCAGTTACATTTGGTATTTAAACAGTCCTCCTCATCATGTTGTTCACATTTTGACATCATGAGACCAAGATGACACCTAATAATTCATCAACAGTACCTCGCCATTGCGAGGCTTCAAACAGGATGTTCTCAGACAGAAGTGGCCACTGAGCTCAGAGTGTCACAGAGGGTCATCAGCAGGTTGCAACAGAGATACAGAGAGACTGGAAGAGTCACAGAAAGGCATAGAAGTGGACATCCTTTGGCCACATCCCACACTAATGACCGCTTCATTGTGTACAGTGCCCTGCAGAACCGGATGATGAATGCCACTCAACTCCAGGCACATTTAAGGGAGGTGACAGGCACCCAAGTGTCATGTCAGAGTATTCAAAACCGTTTACATCAGCGTGGTCTAAATTGCTAGAGGACCTGCAAAGGTACCTAAACACACCACCAGGCACAGGCGACATTGTTTTGCATGGGCCAGGGAGCCTTTACGCCAGATGAGGGACCAGTGGGCCTCAGTGCTGTTCTGTGATGAAAGTCAATTCATGTTGAGTAGAAATGATGGCCGCCAACGATGTTGGAAACGTCAAGGAAAGCGCTATGCATCAGCCACTGTTGTCACCAGACGAGCTTTTGGTGGTGGTGGTGTTACAGTGTGGGCAGGTGTGTCTAGTCAAAACAGAACTGCCCTACACTTTGCCCATATGACCTCAGTAACATCATTAATCCAGTCATTGTGCCCCTGCATGAACAACACAGGCCGAGTTTCATCTTCATGGACGACAATGCTCCAGCTCATTGAGGTCGCATCATCAGGGAATGGCTGCTGGAGACTGGGGTACCTCAAATGGAGTGGCCTGCACTTTCACCAGACCTGAATCCCATAAAAAACCTGTGGGATCAGCTGAGTCACTGTGTAGAGGCCTGTAACTCTGTACCCCAGAACCTCAATGACCTGAGGACCACCCATCAAGAAGAATGGGATGCCATGCCTCAGCAAACAATAAGTCAGCTTGTGAACAGCATGAGACATTATTGTCAAGCTGTAATTAATGCTCAAGGGCACACGGCAAGTTATTGAGACATTGACATTTTTTGTTGATGTATAACTACCACTGTTGTTGGCTTTTGTTTCAATAAATTGTTTGAGATGAGGAAATTACCATTGCATGCTTCTACTTAAATGACCTACTTTCATGATATAATACCACTCTAATGTAAACTTTTTACATTTTCCATAAATTTCAACCAAAAGCCAAATATCCCTAACTTTTTGTGAGTAGTGTATATATAAATCCGAGTATACATTTGTGAATCCTTCTGTGTGCATTTATTGATTATAAGACTGATCGAACTCCATTGTGAATGGCTCCAAAATGAACTTAAATGTTTCCTTCTTTTCCTAGTCACTTTACTGTAGCCAGTTTGTTTGATTAGCACTCAACTTGGTCTGGATTTTGCTTAGACATGAAATACAGTAGTGTCTTCTCTTTGACAGATGACAGCCATCACTGCCACCATGCAGAACAAGGGAGTGGTTTTAGGATAAGGTTAAAGATTCAGGACTAAAGTACATGGCCATGACTGTTGGGTTAGAATTGCCATGGTGGAGTTCATTGACTCTGCCTGAACAGAAGATTCCCATGAGCAATTGAAACGTCATTTGATTGAAGCCATTGTTGAGCCTGACTCATGAAGCACATTCAAAGAACCAGGATATGTTTCTGTTAATTGGTTCAACTTAACCAAACCATTACACTCATGCTAGTGGTCTCATGAAGGTCAAGTCAGAGAATCTGAACCGAGTTCATAGTGAATTTGCTTAAAGGAGTGAAGTTGGAACCGGGTGAACCAGTACAGACATAAATAGGCTGATGTGAGCTGCACAGTCCTTCCGAGAATAGCAAACTCTAACTTTAAACAGATATGAAGAATCTAAAAAAATAGAATTCATAATAAAATAACATAATATAAAAGCTGCCACAGCCAAAGCCTAGAAGGAAAGAGATCACAAACTGTCACTGTGTCAGTGTGTGTTGATTAATTTTTTGGTCAGTATCATGTCATTAAGGCATTATAGTTACAGCTGTTACTAATTACTAACTCATAATAATACTGTTAATTGTACAGCTGCTCTTTTGTAGTCTTAGATAATTTGAGCTTTATCATTTTTTCAGTTGAATGCTGGTGCAGTGAATAGTCTGACCACTTTTTCTACACTTCTTCTTGCACTTTTCTTTTAACCTTCTTCAATTACACCATAACTACACCAGTTTGTTCACACATGTTCCGTTCCAGTCAACCACACTTATATATTTAATAGTAGTTTACTTGAGTTGGTGTTTATTGATTTTAACTTTATACTGTTTATATGGAGACATAATAACGCTGTACAGTAATTGTTTGCTATATTCATTTATGAATTGTCACATTAGTCTTTTGTCTCTATGTCTTTGAGTCACCACATGTGACTGGTAGCAGGTCCCTTCCTAGTCTAGCAAAAGAGGTTGTAATATAATAGGGGGTATTTCTTTGTATTTAGTAACAGGTAGCATCCATCTTGTTGTGCCCTTGTGTTATTTGGTTTGGCAAAGACACAAACAATGTTCACTCTGATTTTGAGCTGGTCTGATTTTAAGTACAGTTATATTACATTGCCTTTATATATTTTATAGGCCTAGTCATCATATTTTTTGGTTCTTTTCTTTGGGTAAATAAAACTTTTTTGCTCTTAAATCCTGTTTACTCATTGCTTACTGCTTAGTCCCCAACATGCACAAACACAAAAATGGGATACCTCAAAAACTGATATTTTAAGGATACTCAGGCCCATGTAAATGCACTGAGTAATTCTTTAAAACCTCATACTTATGTTACTTACATTAATGAATTAACACTTGTAAGATGTGTGTATAGAGTTGCTGTGAGTCTATATTACTTTAGTAGATCTACACAGTTATATACAATACAGTTAGTGTCATAACAAATTATATCGACTGTTAAAGCTATTAAATGGGGGTTTTATAATCTAAGTGTCAAGGTCTTACCTGGGACAGGCCGAGGTGGACAGATGCTGTTTCAGAGATGTACATGATTTTACCATCAGAGGCGACAACAAACACAAAACCATCAAGAGTCTGAAAGGGCAGAAACAGAACAGTCATGGTTGTACACAAGTTCATTTATTCTCACCTTCATCATTTCCATTTTTACCATTTTATGTTTCAATACATCACCTAAATTTGATGTAGAGGATTTAAACTGAGCAGCTTCTTAGACCTCTTCCTATTCAACTATGTTCTTACCGAGCCTCTCTTAACAAATTATTGAAATAGATGGTCTTATCATCAATATATCAACATTTCACCTTGACTCATTAGGACCTTTTCTTTTTATTAAAAAAACAAACAAAAAAAAACAAACCACAAAATGTTTGTCATTATTTTAAAAAAGAAACTTGGGAAGCTCAATAAAACAGGGGACATGAACATTCTGAGGTTAAAAATGTTCCAGTACAGAAAAGACTTTCTCAGTCTGAATGAGTGGTGCTTATAGAAGGAGGAACATGTTTACTCTAACACTCCAACATACCCTCTCTCATTTCTGGTTTTGGAAAGGGATACACAGTACAGAAACACACAGGTGCGACTCAGATAGTACTATTTCTGCTTAAAAACTTTTCCAGTAGAAAGTAGTACAGACCACATTTATTAAAATATATTAAATGGAAAAATACTCCGCAAGACTCTGCAGTAAAGTGATAATTATGGTAATAGTAATGTATAACTTAATTTGTTACTGTTGAATGCACATCATATGCTCATATCACTATCAACATAAATTAAACATAATACTAAACAAGCCCTCCTGTTTTCTATACCAAGCATTCAACTCAAATAACCACTCTATTTTTTCCATCATCCAAAGTACTTAAACATTTCTGGAGTGGGAACTGACATTTCATTAAATATATACATTCTAAACTTATCAAAATAAAGAGAATACAATATAAGATGTGATTCATTCTTAACACAAACATAACTAGTCATCCTCTTGGATGTTTTTAAATCTGCTGACTTCATTTTCCACAGGAAGGATTCCTGTTTTCAACTAGTATCAAGTATAAAGTCAAATTTGTGGTAATATAATGTTCAAGATCAAAATGCTTGATATGAATACAAGTTGGTAATTAAGGCTTTCTTAAAATATTGTATAACAATTTTTCTTCAATTGTATAAAGTAGCTTTCTGCCCATTGTCTTTGTGATACACATTAATTATGGTACATACATTGTAACTGTAAATAACTGTAACAGCATGAACCATAAATTGTTCAATTTGGTCCAACAACTCCACATTCTGATCATTTCACATTTTTGTGTTATTGATCCAGGAATCGAGCTCAGATAACCATGAGTAACAAAAATTTAAATAAAATTAAAATTTGTTTACTGTTTGTACAGCAGTAAAAAACAAAACTTTCCGTGGGAAAAAAAAAAAAAAACTTTTATAAACCAAAGTGCTGCTGTAAACAGTGTAATTATCTTGTCTTGTCTTATCTATATTAAATTCAGGTTATGGAAGGCTACAGTGAAACCAAGAATTTCTTGGTGTAAAACACATGAATGAAGTAAAATTGGACCAAAGATTGGGTGAGAAAAAAAATCTTAACCTTAACTTCTCAACAAGCATCACTTTCCCACCATGTTTATGTCTCAATTACACAATAACTACTGCAACTAATTTCATTAAACTTAATAAGATATGGATAATTTTTGGAATATTTTCATGAGACTGAGCTCAAATCATCATCTTTCTCAAGAAGTTTGTCTTTAACAAGTTGATAGATGTTCTATAGGTGATGCACTGGATAGCACTGTCGTCTCAGCGAGAAGGGTTCAATTCCAACACCAAGACCTTTCTGTGTGGAATTTGCATGTTCTCCCCATGTTGGCATGGGTTCTTTTCATGTACTCTGGCTTCCTCTCACCATTCAAAGACAAGCACTAGTAGGGTAATTGGTTAAGCTAAAAATTGTCACAGGTGTGAATGTGAGAGTGCTTGGTTATTTGTCTCTATATATAAGCTCTGCAATGAACTAGCGGTACATCCAGGGTGTACCACACCTTCACCCATAGGTATGTGGGATAGGCTTCAACACTTCCACGACCCTCTTGAGGGTAAAGGGGTTCAGATATATAAGTAATTGACTGTAATGATCATTCAAGGTCCAAAAGCTGCTATAAAACTTGTGATGCTCCACTACACAGACTCCAACTCCAAACATGTGACAGGAAGTCATATGGCAGCCATGGCTCAGATGGTAGAGCGGGTTGTCCAATAACCAAAGGATTGGTGGTTCAAATCCTGCTCTGTGCTAGTCAGTCTGTTGTGTCCTTGGGCAAGACACTTCACCCTCCTTACTACCAGTGCCACTCACACTGGTGTATGAATGCATATAAATGTTTGGTGGTGGTCGTAGGTGTGAACTGGCAGCCATGCTTCTGTCAGCCTGCCCCAGGGCAGCTGTGGCTACAACTGTAGTTTACCACCACCAGAGGGGGAGTGGGAGAGTGAATGAATAATGTAAAGCGCTTTGAGTGACCAAAAAAGTGCTATAGAAATCTAACCCATTATTTATTATCATGCCATCTATCTTTACATTCTGCATACAGAACAAATCCATTAAAAGATCCCCAGACTATCTCAGGATGTAGAAAGACAACAGTTAACAATTAAAAAACAAAAACTAGTGGCACCAACTAAGGAGCAATGCATAGGTGTCATAATTTGTGCTTTGTTTAGGGCATCAGTACCAAATTAACACTTTTGCTTCTAGATTTAGCAACTGTTCAGACAACCCTTGCAACTTTTTATTTTTTGAAAGAGCATCTGGCAACAAATTTAGCTACTTTTAAAATTTGAGTGGAAACTTTGATCAACTTTTGAAAAGTGACTCGAATGCTAAAACACATACATTTTTCCTCTGTATGACACCAAATGATTTTCTCTGTCACAGTCGGAACACACACCTACCTGCAAAAGTCAGTGTTCCAATTTTTACTAATAATTATTAATTAATTAATTGTAATTTTTACTAATAATTACTAAATAGACCAACCGCTCTACAGACTATTTATCAAAAAAAAAGACTGGTGACCAATCTGTCAACTTTTTCTGGCATTATTGGAGACTTTCGGAGACTTTGACGTGAAAACATGTATCGTTCTTTGTCTAAAACAAATCACTGCACTGAATATAACTCACTCCCATTGCCATTGAAAGTTTTCTCTATCGTCTCTTTTTGGTCCATTAGATTGTTAATGTAGACTGAAAATTAAAATATAATTATTTAAAAATGTTCATGTTTTGCTGTGACTTGGAGGTTCCTAAGTAACCAAACCATACCAAACTGAAGTACTCTGTAGTTCTAGAGATATTTAAGGTATATTATACTTACTTTTTGGTCTCTCCCACAAAGCTATTCCTCTCTCCCACATCATTCATTACAATTACATGCACATTTACAATTGTGCACATTAGGTGATAATATCATTTAGCAACTTCTACTGACTTTTAGGACAGACAATAGATACTTTCCTTATTGAAGAGTTGGAAACACTGGTTTAGGGTTCTGTGATATTATGATACAGATCAGTGTTTCTCAACGGGGGTGGGGGTGTTGGGACATCATTGGGGGCATTTGGAAGGAGAAAGCTGAGAAGTGGGCACTGAGACCGAAATGGGGGCATTAGTCTGTATAAATATCAATATCAAGCTGCATGTTATGTCAATAGCAGATTTCTAACCCAAACCCTAACTCATCCTATAAGAATTCTGTTGAGTTTTGAGTTTGCTAATGTTGAGTTTTTAATGCGTTTAGCATCCCTGCTAATGCTAACATGCTAAGTTAGCTGTTATGCTATCCGCTGGTTAATGCCGTTGTTGTGTGTGTGTTATCAGGAGAGCAGAGCTTGGCAGGCGCAGTGTTCACACAGCACTGTTTTCTGCTTGTACCACAGTCCTATAATCAGAGTGCAATTTGTGAAAAAAAACAGAGCGGGGGGCAGCAGTTATATATGTGGGGGTGCAGTCCATAACTAATGGAACTAACGCTGGCGTGAAACAAAAGTGAAACTGTACATACTTTCAGCATCCAACTCCTGGGTCCTCTATTATACAGCGGATCTTACACGAAATTTTCACAACTTCTAACCTGTATCCACTGGACCCCTCCACTGCTCTATGGGCCCCCCACAAATGCTGAGCCCCATGAATTTGTCACATTTACCCCCCTTTATGGCGCCCCAGTGCATGGGACATTTGCGAATTCTGAGACCGCCAACAGTTAGGTTCAGGTGAGTCTTATTGCCAGTAATGTAGGATGTAGATGTAAGAAAACTCAGTCACAACCTGTCTGTTATTTCGATTGGTTGGTTGTCCCCCCCCCCCCCCGAGGATGAAATTCATTGTGCAGAAGTAGGGATGTAAAAGCAGAGGGGGGGTTGACCCCCCACCCCCCCAAAAAAATCATACCTGCCTATAATAGTAAAACTTAAAAATGGTAATTGTCTATCTCCATAAGAGTACAGTACAAATGCAGAATGAATGAACTTGTAAAGTTAGCACCACTCACGTAAATAGCCTACCCAAGCTAACATGAACCTTTCCCCCCAGAATTTAAGAATTTTCAAAGTAATAAATGCAGTCCTTCCAATGGTCAACCCCACTACTCAAAAATATAACGGACACAATAATACATACAGTAGTGCAACCACAGTTGAGTGTGGTTTATTTTGAGATTTACCATGCAATAACACACTCACTGCTGTCTGTCCCATAGAAGAACATGACAGTACACAGTTTGTTTGGAACTATTCAGGCTTACATGAACCACGTGATCATTGGAGCGGTGAAATCAAAGCATGTCGCAGCTCTCTTTATATGGCTTTGCTTGTTACAAGAAAGTCACTGGAAACAATCTGTTGGAGCTGTGTGGGGAGGTGGCAGTCTGTGATTGTCGGAGCGGGGGGGATAGCAGTCTGTGATTGTCGAAACCCCCTGGGAATGCTGGCCCCATGAATTTGATTACCCCCCCTTAACAGCGCCCTGGCCAACATGTAACAAGCTTGATCAGCGCCCCCCCCCCCCCCCGACAACTTATTACTTGCTCACAAAGGGGGAGCAGAGGGTCATGATAATGTAAAGGGGCGTTTGCTCAAAAAAGGTTGAGAAACACTGATATAGATAGAGCTTTTGGCCTTGGAGGTGTCTGTTCTGAATACTATTTAGGTGAACATAAGGCCATTCGTATTTACAGATCATGTCATGAAGGTGTTCATAACCATTGACTTAATGATGACACATTAAGGCCTAACCTGTTTAGTTTTTCTTTCTGAATTTACTGCTTTATTCCCAAAAATGTTGAGTTTTTTTTTTTTTTCAATTAACTTATTTTATCCTAAAATACAAATATTTGATCTAAAGTGGCTCTAATACAACACCATACGCAAAGGGACAGTAGAATGTGAACAGAATGTAACTGACTTGTAAAAGGTGGGAACCCAGTTCTTTAGCCATGCTATCCAAAGGACTGAACCTCGCTGACTGACCCCATCCATCACCCAGACCTAAAGAGAGACACACACAGGGACACAGTCAGAAAGACAAAGACTCAAACCACATGTATCATGCAAGAGACCAATCCTGAGGAAAATGAAAACACCAAGCTTATTTTAAAACAAACACAAGGATTGTTGGGAGAGTTGATAGGATGCATCCTATGGACAAGCTGCAAATGCATAATAACAACAATGGTAACAGCATTTGTTAATTGAATTTTTCTTTTTTCTTTTTTTTTTTTGGCAAAAATGTGATAGCATCTCAGTGCATTTTGCATCCTTTACATCCATTCTACTTCCTTTCTACTACTGTACATCACTACATTCTACGTACTACTAGATGCAAGGACTGGACATTGACATTAAAATACTTTCAGAGGTGGTTTCATTTTTTCACAAGAGAAAGCCTCAGTATGAACTCTGTTATCTGTCACTGTCACTAAGTGTTTGCTCCTGGAGGATTCTATTGGGTTTCTATGAATTGGGTTATTAAGAATTTGGTGTAGACTTGCTTTAAGTGCTAAGTGTTATGAGATAACTTTTGTTATGATGTGGCGTTATATAAATAAAATTTGATTGATTGATTATTTCCTCTCCAAAAGTGGGAAATAACAAAGTACAAATTACTGTGTACACTGAAAAAATGGTTTGTAAGACTTACTTTAAAATATCCATGTAAACTGCACACAATATTTTAAATATCCTTCACGTAAGGTCAAGGAAAACATGCATGTTTGCATCAAGTAATATTTAAAAAGTTCACTTAACATTTATTGAAAATATTACGTAAATCTTACTGTCACTGGTTAATATTAATCCTCAAAGACCCAATAGCATCTGCTGATCTAAAATGTTAAATAACTTTTTAACCACTTATCCTATCAATACAGTGACATAACTCCGGTAAAATGCAGTTTCTCAGCTTTTCAACAGCTGTGTCAGATGCATTTTTCAGATGCAGCCATAGTCTCTGTAGTGAACATGGAAACTCCATTGTCTTCTGCAACATTAGTTCAACAAAAAAACCCATGTGGTTTGACAAATGGCAGTGGTTTTAGACTTTGTTTTTGTGTGGAATTAATTATATGTTTTGCTGCAAATTTCATGTGTTCTTCAATTTTCTCTGTTTTGATAAAATAACCTTTGAATTTACTGAGCTTTTATAAACATATATGGTCAGTAAATTAAATATAGGAAAATACATGATTTTCACTGCAAGAATGCAGATGATACTATTATAATATATGGTGCAAAATCACTTGGTAATGGTTAAATATGGAGACAAATTCATTGGGACATCACAACAACAACAACAAAAAAAAATTAAGGTGTACCTGTTCTAGTCACGCTTACGATATTAATTATGCTTTGCGTATTACTTATAAGCAAGAGAGGTACAAATTCAGTAAAAAAAATCACCATAAATACACCTCACCTTTTTATTATGTGAATTACGCACATGGGCAGAACCCATGGGGAGCAGCTATTGCCGGCTGTAGGTGATGTACCATTGTTGATTCCAGGTGATGGAGTAAACAAGCAGCAGCCAGTAATAGTGACTGAGTGGAAAGCATGTGTTTGTACTTGTTGTTTGTGCAGCCATAAGCTTTGCACTCTGCCATTGTCCTAGGGATGCAACCTAGCACTGGCTGATAATGTGTCATCTTGGTCTGGTGTCTGCTGCACAGGGTCAGTGACCAGTCCATCCCAGGTAATCAGACAAAATAATGTTACTTCGTCACTGCTGGAACAGCCCGTGACGGAGATAACATGTAGCTGACCATGCCTGACTGACAGAGCAGTGACCTGGTACTCACGCATACTTGACAACGGGCTGTAACGTAAGCTACCTGACAGAATCACTAGTATTATACATGATCTTTTGAAATAGCTAGCAATGAAAATTCACTACAGGTACCCTTTAAGTAACTCTTACTCAAACAGGTTAAGTCATTTTTAACCTATAAACTAAATACAATTTACTGATACTAATATCTATTACTAATATCAACTAATTTGCTAATATTATATAATAAGTTGTAGTTTACAGCTCTGCATTCAACATCATCATCCCGCAGAAACTGGTGTCCAAGCTAGCAACACTAGGAGCTTCTTCATCCATGTGCAACTGGGTCCTGGACTTTCTGACCTGCAGTTCACAGATGATACAGCAGTGGCTGGACTCATCACCCATGGAGAGGAGTCGTCATAGAGGCTTGAAGTAGAGGACCTGACACGTTAGTGCGAAGACAACAACCTCATCCTGTACATTCAGAAGACCTAGGAGATGGTTGTGGATTTCAGCAGCTCCTCTTTACATCGATGGAGCTGGTGTGGAAATAGTTCCCTCTGTCAGGTATATCGAGATACACCTGACAAACACCCTCACCTGGCACACCAACACCACAGCTGTAGTAAAGAAGACCCATCAGTGCCTCTACTTCCTGAGGGAGCTGAAGAGGGCAGGACTGGATGGTGACCTCCTCAGGACCTTCTACAGCTGTGTCATGGAGAGCGTGGTGACCTCCTGCCTCACTGTGTGGGTATGGTGGCTGCACTGTGGCAGAAAAGGAGGCATTGCAGAGGGTGGTTAAGTCTACACAGCGGACCATGGGGTGCTTATGACCACCCATGGGGGACATTTACACCACCAGATGCAGGGAGAGAGCTACCTGCATCCTCCATGACCCCACCTACCCTGTACACGAACTGTTCACTCCCCTGCCCTCTGGCAAGAGGCTGTGCTGCATCCAAGCAAAAACATCCAGACTGAAAAATAGCTTCTACCAGATGCAGTCAAACTGCTGACTCCACCCCCCATAAACTGCCCCCATAGACTGTCCACAATGCACCTTAACAGAATCTTGATGCTGCTACTTTATTTGATTGTTGCTTGTGCTGCTGTTACATGCACCATCATTTTAACTGTACTGTTGCTGCATACTATGAAATTTTTCATATTTTATCCTTTTATCTTCTATGCTACAAAAAACTGAGACCTGGGCAATTATTTTCCTTCTATCATGTACCATTGATCGAATGACAATAAAGCTGAGTCTGTGTCTGATAAGTGGTAAATTTCATACCAGATAACTTATGTATGCATTTACCTTAAAACACCAAGCACAAAACATTGTCATGGTTTATTACATTTAACAGTATAACCTGCTGGCAGAATTTCTCCATATTCTAATTTCAAAAGCTGTGCCTTCATGTGACAAACAGTGAAGTCTAACAATGTCATTGAAATGAATGAATACAGTGACACATGAGAAGCATATATATAAGGAACATAGGTAAAACAAAAAACTAACAAAAACCCCCAGCTGTTTTAAAGTAAAAGCCAGCTCCATAAAGAAATGTCTGAAATGAGTTTGGCATAAAGAACAGAAATTGAGTCAGCCTAAAGAATCCAAAAGTGGCATTTATTGTTCTGGCAGTTGGAGCGGATTTAACAAAGATTAGTGCCACAACTCTGTGCAGGTAAGGCATGTTAGAAATACAAGGCCAGTGTATCCCAAATGCATGTGCACAACTTACTGCGCATGTGCCATATTCAAAACATTAACTCGATTTTTAACTCAAAAGTATCAGTGCCATATAATAAAAAAAACAATTAAATCTTACCTGTCCATTTACTTTTTTACTAATACATTTAAAAATAACTAAACTCAATCCAGTTCATTTATGTAATGTTTACTTGTTTTACTCAGTTTGATGCAATTAATGAACAAGATGAATGAACATGGAGGCAAATACTGTTTAGATTAAGTAACTGTTAAAAACTAATTTTATATCTTAAAAATTATGAGAAACAATTTAATAATATTCACAACCCTGAAAAGTATTTTTTCCTTGTACTTCAGTGCATTTTCAAGGTGCCTGTAATTTCTTTGAGCATTTATTTTTCAGATATTTTCCCCTTTATTGCATACCTTTTAGTAAAATTATCTGGACATTGTACTGCTTACATTATCAAAACAGGTTCAGTAATTTAGGGTGTATTCACACCTGCCTTGTTTGGTCCGTTTAAAACGGACCAGAGTTCGTTTGCTCCCTTGGTTCGGACCTTTTGGGCTGGTGTGAATTAAAACCACCGAACTCTGTTCCGGACCAAACAAGCGAACCGAGACCCAGTTGAAGAGGTGGTCTCAGTGCGGTTCCATACGAACCCTGGTGCGGTTCGTTTGAGGTGTGAAAGCAGACCGGACCCGATCCGACACAGTTGGGTTTTTTGTACCTAACGAGCTCCCGTCGTGCGTCGAGTATTATGGACAACAGAGTTTTACCAGAAAAGCGCTCAGAGTGAGGATAGGCTACGGAGCTGAAAATGAGCCGTGGTCAAACTTGGAGCTCGGAAGGGACACGCTGCCTTTTGGACATCTGGGCAGATGTGCATATAACACAGCTGCTAGAAAGGACACAGAAAAACTCCGACGTTTTCAGCTTGTTCAGCGAGAGAATGATTAGGATGACGGTTAGATTTGTCTGTTGTGCTTGAAATAAAAAATAATAAACGACTTCATCACCCCCAGCAAACTTTACCTGCGTTAAGGAATTCTGTCCCTGGCTAAACTCAACGGTGATATAGGATAGATACGCATAGGTAAGCAGTACGGAGCACTAATGCTTTTGGAGAACAGTCTTTTCATAAACTAGCAGAATTCACACTTCAGACCTGTTCTGTCTGGTGTGAATCAGACCAACAGTCACAACATGATGTGCACACATGAGCGCTGTCCTCCATAGCCGTCTTGCCCTGTGTCTTCGTCATTGAGAAATTAATTCTACAATACTGTAAACCTGACGTTGCATCAAACGCTCTTGCTGCTCAAACACTTGTGCAGACGTCTGCAGCTGTAAAAACCGCTATGACGATAAAAAAAAAAAAAAAAAAAAAAAAAAAACAGCACGCAAAATTTCCATGATTCCGTCCTTTCACTTTGGACTGAGCGCTTTAATGGACGCTGCTCATTTCTGTCCAAAGGATGAACGACCTCAGCACACGTGGTTTTGTTTACAGATTTTGGTCCACTTACAAAACTGTACAGTGTGAATACGAACCGCACCAAATTAAAAAAAAAAAAAAAAAAAAATTTGGTCCGGACCAAAGCAAGTGAACTATCGGACTTTCCTGGTGTGAATACACCCTTAGTCTTAATGGGGAGATATCCATTTTTCATCATTTCACATCTGCACTGATTTTAACCTGTATAGAAGATGGCACATAGGAAAGACGGTTTATATATCAGTGCATGTCATGTGACAAATATAACAAGATGAACACTAAAGGTGCAACAACATAAAACAGGACCAACGCTGAACACCATAATGACCCCTGGCCACCTCTTTAACAATGAGTTCGGCCCTGCACCTGTACCCCCATTACTCCCTGCTCCCCTACCAGTATAACTATCCCCCAACCTCATCTGTTTTAGCCCATCCAAGAGCTTCACAAGATGTAGCTAAATACCAAACATGAAGGAGATCTTATGATTTGATGAAGAGTAATCATGTTGACACTGATGGACAGACACACAGATGGATGAATGGATGCAGGGTACAATAATGTCCCTGCAGCAGATGGCTGAAGGTTAAAATGACATATGTAAATAGTCAAAAGCAATGTAAGGGACACCACAAGCCAAAAACAAATGGAGAGATATAACAAGGTAAAAACATGAGAAGTTACAGACCTGCGCATTTCTATGCTGCAGCAGCCAAACACCCACTCCACTCCACCTACTCCTAATGTTGATTAGCAAGTAGTATCATACATTCTCACTCCCTGTTCATCACATACTGACACTTGGTCAGAGCAACATACCTCAGCACATAAGGGTTTGTGTCATTTATCAAAACACAGCGTAATCCAAAAGATGTCTTTAAAGTATGGTTATGTTGTGGTTACCATGGTTATGGGTTTAGGGTTACTTACACTGACTTTCATGTGATACTTTATGCATTGAAGTGCAACAGAAAGTGATGACCTGGGAGTGAAAACAGGCTCAAGTACATACAAGTAAGCTTAAATGTACTGTGCATTTTTGTTATGACTGGTTCTAGTATGATGGTGGTGGTGAAGACAAAAAACAGACAATAAATAACATACAGAACTAAACAGTTTTACGGTTTTATTTTTACATTACACCCATTGTTCTCATATATATGTGACCATATATATATATATATATATATATATATATATATATATATATATATATATATATATATATATATACATATATATTTATATATGTAACAGGGTCAATTATTTTGCAGCACTGTGGGTATGTATATTGTATTGTGTATTGTTATAATTACACAAAATCTGTTCATTTTATTTTAATTTCTTTTGGTTTGGTACCTGACACTGTGGGCCTCCAGGTCAGTGTGTGGAACTTTTGGTTTTGGTCTGTTCCCCATCGAACAATTTACAGTGTGACACTGCGCACTATAACCTGAGTTTTCGCGCCTTTGCCTCTTCCCTTTTGTTCCGGTTTTCTGTGGGAGAGGTAAGCAGCTGTGTAGTTTGTAAAAATTTTTGGTTTAACTTCTGTTAATTTAATTTTTTTTACATCAACCAACTAGTTTAGGCTGTATTAGGCAC